>NC_057776.1:19244257-19544257 GCF_014825855.1 Bombus pyrosoma | reverse complement strand
GCCATAAACGCCGATTAAATTAATCTTCTCGCGGATAAATCGTATTCGAAAGAAATACGAATTGAAATCGCGTTAGACGAAACGCCGGTAGCTTAACCGGGGAGAACAGACCGGTTGAACACACAGCGAGCATCGATTTTAAACGACGGTTGGTTAACGAAGCCGGAATTTTGCAACTGGCCACGGTACGGCGACGCTTTTTGTCGACGGAGCGTGTGTTCGTGCGCGCGCTCGGGATCATGTATCTCGTCCATACAAACTTGTTCGATATTTCGTGGATAAATTCGAAAAATTTCATTTCAAACCGCTAACGAAAACGCGTCACACCCGCGATTTTTCTATAAAGGACCCGCACACCGTAGCTCTTGTAGATTCTACCGTAACACAGTTTCATCGAAGACATCGTATAACGCGTGCTATCTTCATCTTTCTTC
The DNA here is from genome assembly GCF_014825855.1 of Bombus pyrosoma. Lineage (NCBI taxonomy): Eukaryota > Metazoa > Arthropoda > Insecta > Hymenoptera > Apidae > Bombus > Bombus pyrosoma. The sequence goes on along the minus strand of NC_057776.1, from coordinate 19,543,823 downwards.
TTCCTTTTCTTCCCTTTTTCACCCGCCTTCTTTCTTCCGTCGAGCTATCGTTCGTTGGAATTTCGATGAACCTGTCGTCACGTTAAATCCTCGAAATCGAATCGAATCGAATCGAATCGAATCGAAACTTTTGTCACTTTTGAAAAATTGAAAGGAGAACGGCAGGGATAAATAGCGTGCGTTTTCGAAGACGCGCGGAGCAATTTGTGGAATAGAGAACGAAAGCGTGTACGAATTGCAAACGCACTGCGCAGTCCTATCTCTCGGAAGTAACGAGTGGCAGGATCGATCTCCGAACTGGTGAACCTGCGGGCAATTTAACAGACGCGCCAACCAAGTATTTATCGTTTGTTTCGAAGGTTAGGACGCGCTCTCGGATCTCCATACGCTTTCCGAACGGCCATCCGTCTTTACCGCTTGGCGATCGATTAATTTTCCATTGGATCTTTCGACTGGTTCTCGGTCGATCGAGCCCGCTTCGAAAACGTTCGATCAATCAGGACGATGTTATATACCGTTGAGCGGAACGAGAACGTTCGACCGAGATCGATAGGATCGGGAGAGGAGTTGGCGTACGGATGGAGAAATCGAGGAAAATGGACGTCGATACGAAGAACGGACATACGTCTTACGCATTCGCGGAATTCGAAATGAGCCTGAGCCGACACATTTTTCTCCCTTATCGGCCGATAAGCGGCCACGCCAGTTCCGGCTATCGAAAGTCCCATGGGTAATTCGGGTTTCCACGGGGTTCGCTCGTCGACGTTCGATCGCCAACGTTTTAATTCCATCTGACCACCTCTCTCGATCCCGGTTTCGTTCTGCGGAGCAAGGGAGGCGACGTTTCGATCGCTTTACGATCCCGCTTATTCCCCCGGCGCTCGTTTAATCGCAGCTTCTTTTCGCAATGCGGCCGAACGTCGTTCCATCCGCAACCGTATCGGACTCGTGTCTTGCACAAGCTGCGCTAATATCTCTCTGGCTGGAAATTTTATCCGGTACGGCTGCTACTACTATTTTTCTACGGTAAAGCTGCCGCTATCGTTTTTTACTTGTATCTTTTTGAGAGTTTTCCAGCGGCACTGTACTCGTACGATGCGTTCGAGCGGAAACTAATTGTACCTACCAACCGGACCCCGGCCATGTTTGTTGCGTTGTAAAATCTCGATTATCCGACCTTTCTCAGGCGCGGAAAAATTAATCGAGGGGAACGAACAGCTAGCTACCTTTTATCTCCGAACCCCGACACTCTTCTCCGTCTCCGTGATACCTGCTCTATTCGCTTATCTCGTACCGCGGTGTTCTATTAGCCGGTGAAGTTTCCACCGGCCGTGCTCCTTCTTACGGAGAAGGACTTTTGAAATACTTTTGAAGTTTGCGTTTCGCGCGCTCATCGCCGAATGCGTGGAACAGCGGATAGAGAGAAAGTCGGCGACGAAAGCGACGGCGGACAGGCTACGAACGAATTCAAGTCCGACGAAAGATTCGTCGACAACTATTCCAATTACGCGAAATAATGGCGCTGCTGTCGCACGATCGTGGCCGAGTTCGCGAAAGCTATATACGGTTCGCGCGAGCGAGCTGGCGTTTTCGCCGACTCGAAATATCGCCGTGCCGGAAGGAAATTCCGTCTCGCAGACCGATAAGGCGGGGCGTTCTGTTGCTCCTAGGATTCGCTGAAACATCGCCGGAACTGATTTCTTTCACCGTAATAACTCAAACTTTGCATTTTCCGCGAACCTCTATAATTCCACCTAATGACCGCGACGGAACTCCTGCACGCGCAAGCGATGCAAGCTTCGAGATCCTTTTTGTCCCCGTGAATGTCGTAATTCACGTCGGAGCGTCAGGTGTTCGAACGATTTGGTTTTCCTTAAGCCACGTTGAAATTCCATTCTGCAAGGAAGATCGGTATTAACGAGACCGGAGTTGGTCGAATCTACGAGGAAACGAATACCGTGTCCTCTCTCTCCGTGTCGTCGCCGTCCACGTCCTTGCGATTCTGTCACGCGGTATCCCCTGCGTTGCTCGATAAGATTAATTACTCTATTACGGAACTTTGCAACGAGCGAAGCCGAAACATCGATCTTGCTAACGAAAAACCAGCGACGATTAATTCAACTGCGTGAACAAAGCCGCCAAGTCTAACGAACTCGTCTCGAAACAATGGAACTCGAACGTCGACGACAGACGACATTAGTCGCTAAACTACGCATGCGTTATCAATTAGGAATTCAGTTTCTTCGCGCGTGATTTGTTAGAACGAAACGCGACGGTACGTGATCGAACAGCACGGAAAGAGAGAGAGAGAGAGAGAGAGAGAGAAAGAGAGAGAGAGAGAGAAGAAAAAGCAGAGGCAAAGGATGCGACGAAAGAGCAAAGTAGACACCCGGGGGAATACATCAGCGATCAATCTCGACAAAGTCGAGAACCACCGGGAACGAGAAAAAAAAACGATTCTTTAATACTTGAGACACGATCTTTCGTGATCCGATAAATTCGAAAAAAGGTCTATCGTTATGCAACAACGACAGCGTACCTTCGATATTCGTTCCCTTTGCCGAGTATAGCGTAAAATATGTATCTCGTAAAATATGTATTTTGTAAAATTTGGAAAATTCAGCTGCGTGGAAAGGTGCCTGCTCGATTTTCCCGTCTATTGGCGAATGCCGACTGGCTCGATCGCTCGCTGCCTGATTAAAAACGGTCCGGCTCGCAACACCATCGAGTATGCGGTGTTGCGGATGAAAGGAAACGGCGACGATACGATATTCGAGGAATTGAGTAATCACGAGCACGCCTTAGGAAACCGCCATCGGACACGACTGGATCGCCGCCAAACCGTCGTCGAAACCGGTCCAAAAATCTCGAACGACGACGCTTTCTGACGAGCTCGTGTCTCCTAGGCCTCCGTGCGTTGCGATTTTCACGGTAGGATCGACACGAGTAGAAGCGAGTCTGCCAAAAAATCTGATACGTACTCGGTGCGGGGCAACGTTCCCCGATGGAAAAATGATCTTCTCGCGGAACGAGCTCGTTTATCTCGGAAACCATGTTTCTTCCGACGTGACGGCAGTCCTGATCTCGGATCATTGTTCCTCGCTTTAGAGACCGCCTTTATCCACCGCGATAAAATTCAATCGGAAACCTATCGCCATACGGGAGGAGCCGTTGCCAAGCAAGCCACGAAACGATTTTGATTTTCCGATCGTGGAAACAAGCTTCGATGGTAAGGCCAAGTTTTCAAGGATACGAGATAATAGCGCATCGAATCGGACTTATTTCTTCTCGTACGTGTATCGATGTGCCGTTACGCCTGGCTAAATTTCTAACTTTTGATCTTTACGGTACAGATACGGTCGAAAGGGGAATATAACTGGCTCGTAGAAAGTACGCGCGTGTGCAAAACCGCGAAACGGAAAGAAGATTGCTGTTCGATGGCTGGTAAAAAACGAGAAGGATCATTGAAAACGATGTCAGCTGCTGGAATTGTACGATAAACGGTTGTGTCGGGTTGCCCGTGAAACGCGTTCATCCTGTTGCAATCGTCGTACAAGCTGCTCCGGCAGATTATCGTTTCAACGATGCAGCCGCGTTAAACTGTTCCGTATAACGAATCGATGCGTCAGCCTTCGCGATATAACGAGCTGTTGAATCAAAGCGTCGAGCAACGAATGGTATCTGCGCGTAGGTCGCCGCTAACGCACGTCGCTAATTTCGCTCGACCAAACCTCTGCAACGCGTAAATTTGGACTTTTCGGCAACGTGCATACGTCGCGTCGATTCACCGTTTCGTTTCGGATCGATCTGATCCGATCGCCAGTCACCGTCCCAGCGACGAAACGTCTCGTTTAGTCCCGTTTCATCCATCGAAGCTGGAATAAAGAAGGGCTGGAATATATACGCTTCAAGATGCTTTGAGAATAGATGCCCCGAGTGCGGATACGTTGAAACGGGAAAGAAAGGGATTAGGTTTTTCCAGGCAACTTGATTTAATTGGATACGATACGCGTTGGACGGTGGATGGTGGCGAACGCGAGTACTGCCTATCGTCAAGCGTATCCGATTGCCAAAGGATCGGCTGCTGTCTGGAATTTTGATACGCCTGAAAACGAAAATACACCGTAGGTATACATTGTACCTGTTTAGAAGGTCAGAAGTGGAGAACTTGTCGCGAAACGTACGCTACACCGAGATCACGTTACAAAATGCGAGTTTCCCCAACGTGTTCGACTAAACTTTGTGGATGTGGTAAGATGCGGGGACTGGGGAAGGAGGCGGGGAAAAGGCGGTTCTAATCGAGCTCGAAGAATCCGAAGCATCCGTCGACGTCGCATCTTTTGGCAAATTGCGTCCATGTTTCGCCGATATCGTGGCATTTCACGCGGTAACTACATAAATCCTGAAACCCGTATCTCCTATCCGGTGAAAGGTTAACGGTGAAATGCGATTACCATTTGCGAGGATAGAGAGTACGCGGTACTGGCGGATGTCAAAGGAAGAGAAAACGAACGGCTACAAAGCATCGAATCGACGGCAGCGTTAATCAGCCAAAGCATTCGAATATGAGAGCGTTGCCATCGAATTGCAATTTCCAATCCCATCCAGCGATGCCGAACCGATCGTCATCCCCGATAATCCGGTTTTCAGTCTAGCTGGAATACGCGTTTCGCCCTTTCGTCGATTCTCGCGCGCAAAAATTAACCCTCGAGCAGCATCAGCGACAAACCGACGCGTAGATATTTCCGCGTCCGACGCCGACGCCGGCGTCGCATCGCGTCTACCATGTAACGTCCGGCAAATATCGACGAACGAACGAACGATACGAGTCGGTCGTGACATTAGTTGGATTCGTTGGCGAGCGTTTGTTCATCTACTATCTTGATCGACCGTACCTTGCGAATTAATCCAGTACGGTATAGACGAGACGAACCGAACCTGCGCCATAATATCTATAGCGCCATTAACCCCGTTTAATCTTAGCTTCGTGCCTCGTAGGCGAGTTGCGCGCGAAACCGTGACGAACCCTTACGATTCTCTGTAATTGTACGTTTCTACTACCTCGTTTCTCTTTCTACTTCTCTTTTGTGAAATTTGTCGCGCAGATGTGGCAACCGCGCGAAGCGGCGAGTTAAAAGTATCGCGCGTCGTACAGCGTCGAGTTTTCACGATAAATTCAGCATTCGGCCGGACCCTCTCGCTTTCGTACGGACAAACGCAACGGGATGAAATTTCATTCGTAGCACGGTGGTTTGGCCAGGACGGCGGGGCAAACACCGTGGCAAGCTCTGGCCATGCACACCGCGCCGTTTATTTAACAGCTCTAATTGTCCAGGCTCGTTATCCCTGCAATTAGATCGAGGGAAATTTTAATCTGCAGTCTCTGTACCGTTCTCTCGCTTCTCTTTCCGCCTTTCCTCGCCAAGTATTAAATAAAACTTGCTTCGAAGAAAAGATCTCTCGGATAACGGAAAATTAATCGGTCTGGGTCTGCGGAGATTTCGCGAGCATCGTTTTTTCTCTTGGCAGAAAATTCATTGCCGCCTCGTAACAGCGTTTTAAAGAACGATACGAGAAGCGTTTAACTCGAGATGGGCTTGTTTGCGAGAAAATGATCGTCTCTGTTGCGCGATTTTGCGTCTTAACGTTTAACGTTCAACGTTAAGCGCGAAATGGTGCAACGATACCGGTGGCAAGTAGAAAAGTGGCATGGAACGATCTAGCGAGAAATTGGAAATCTCGTACTCTGAAAACAGCCGTCGTCGTCCTCGTCGTCGTCCTCGTCGTCGTCCTCGTCGTCGTCCTCGTCGTCGTCTCGTTGAAACCGAGAAAATGTATCTCGCGATAAAAAGAGGCTGAGTGGGATCGGCGAAGCGGCCTACGGCCTCGCGTAATAATCGATATCGTCCGCGGAAGCAGAAGGACAAAGCTGCAGCGACAGCAAATCGCAAAGGCGAAATTCGGGAAACGACTCGAGTCAGCAACGACGTTGCCCGCCATAGTTTGCTCCTAGCTCGCCTTATCCCGGCTCTATGCTCGCGACAAATCGATTTCGTTGTTTATCCAGCTGCATAGTTTCGTCCAGCTGGCAGGATTTTGGCAAAAATAAACGATAGCTGCGACCGAGTTCTCGAGCAAGTCGACCGATCTTTCGCGAGGTTTACGTACAAGAGGAAATCGAAGATATTCAAAGAGGACGAAAGCTTGCGAATCTTTGAAAAATCCGGATAAAAATTGCGATAAATTTCCTCGCGGGTAGAGCAATCGTATCTTTGCCTATGATTTAAAACGCTTGCAGCGATCGAATTTCCATCGTTGCCGCTCCTCCGTCCACAAATTTCTTTCGCTTCTTTTGCAGCGTCCCTAACCTAACGTGGATATATGCTCGCGTTTCGACTGCTTTACGGAATGTTCCATTCCATTAAAGTTTGGAAGAAAAATAGCGCGATTAAAACGACCTTCCTATACCGATACATCGTGCGAATATCATCGCTTCTCCGATATTCCATGTACGAGGTGGTATCGGTATCTGCGAAACTGTCGTTGAACGGAACCTCGTGGTTGAAGGGAACCCGGTCGTTGAAATTGCCTGTTTCACCTAATTATTTATCGAAGGAAGAAGGACAGCGCGGAGCTCGAGCGATGCTCGCGGCGCCAATGACGTCGAATTATTTACAGTGACCGTTGCCGACAACAAGTAGCAACGCGAAAAGAGAACGCACCGTCGAAACAGAGGAAATATCGATCGATCCGCTTCGTGCCGTTGTTGGTTGTTCGGTTGACAATGTGTACAGTCGGATGGCGAAAGTGGCGGAAAATTTAACGAGCCCCGGCTTGGTCGCGATAAATCAACCATAATCGGATTACATGGGTGCGAAGAACATGTAAGAATGACGAAGAAACACCGAACAATTCCGTTATTTTACCGCGTGGCCTTACTTCGTTTCGGAGGAACAACGCGCGGCAGCGCAACGGCACGTGTCCTTAATACTTATTTCATAATTTTTCAACGCGTTCAATCGCGTAATGGATTTTACGACAGAATCGACCGAACCGACGCTAGAGGGCATCGTCCAGCCCGGCAGAATTCTCCCCACGTTCCCAACAATTTCATCCCCACTGTGCAGCGACTCGCCATAAATTTATCACCGGATGATTTGTCGCCCGGTATTCTTTTTCCTACATTTACTTGAACCATTTTTCCCCGGTGCACCGACGGCTCTACGTGCACGGAGCAACGTAAATGCGCCCGATCGACCCATTTTTCGCCGCCCATCCTCCTCGCACCCGCGCGCTTTAATAAATAGCGAATTTAAGGATGATCGATCAGACCGATAGATTGCCGCTGTGGTTCCCCCCCCCCTCTCTCTCTCTCTCTCTCTCTTACCATTCCCCTCTTACCATTTAACTTTGCGCTGCGAGAAATCTGCGACGCGCCCTTCTACCGATATACGCGAAGCGACCAATTGGACAGACTTTTCTCGAGTTAGGTTTTTGAATTTCCGTGGTCACGGGGATACGGGGTTCGAAAGAAAGGTAGACTCGATTCGAATGCCGCAGCACCGGAAATGGAAGAGCGGAATCCTCCGGTTGTCGAACGACTACTTATCGAGGCGGTCGCGAGGCTTCCAATCTTCCCTCGATGAAACCTTTTCACCCGAATCTGTTAGATCTTTCGTCCTAAGGAAATTACACTTCTCAACGGCTGAAAAAAGAGACGGCGAGGAAAATTATACGCTGGTCTTCTTGCCTCCGGTCTTCCGTTCGTCTCCTTTTACGAAGGAACGGCACTCGCCGCGGAACTGCGCCCATGAACGAACCGAAAAACTTTCCGCTTTATCGAGCGACGAAAAATCGGCATCGATAACGTGGTTAGTTCCTTTGTTGGCCGGCATTCTGCGGCTCTGCGACGGTAATATAAACAGCGTTCCCGGAGTTTCTTCCACCACCATTTCGCAACAACACCGAACGTGTGCTTAGAGCGTGGGAAAACTTTGGAAATTTTCATGGCGCGCCGCGACGCGCCGGCGAGTTTACCAACGAACCGACTAGATTCGTCCTGCTCCTTTTATTAGGTATTAGAGAGAGTGTTGAACGAGCTACTCGGCTCTCGACGTTTCGATCCTGCGCGTTGAACGAAGAATTCTCCTTGACCCAGAAATAGTACCAAAGCAAAAGAGAAATTGTTCGCTCGTTCCTTCGACCCGGTCGGCTTCCGTTTCGATCCAAGCAAAAAGACATCTCCGAAACGCCGAAAATAACAGTTGACCCGCGTACTCGACTCGCAAGTTTTCCTTATTCTCCGTAGATGGAATGGCGCAGCGAGCAGCCAGCCAAGTACGACCAAAAGCGAAACTATCGCTCGAAAGGAGAAAACGATCGTTGACGAACTTTCCGAATGATTGAGAGTAATTTTTGTTTGATAGGCAGGACGCTAAGCACTGGCTGCGGTCCTCCAAACGCGACCCTATTCGTTGAGCCGAGCCGAAAAAACGCAGGAAAGAACGGTACGAAGAAAACGAAACAGAGAAGAGAAGAAAAAGGGGAATTAAAGAACATCGTGCGGCTAATTGAGCGGATGACAGGCCTCGGTGGAAAGCAGAAACCAACTCGAAGAGAGCAACCGTTTCGTTTCGTTGGCGAAACGCGCCAGTGATTTCGAGTTGACGTGAAAAGAACTTGCCGGACTCTATCGCGTCCGCAAACAACGACGGATCCCGCCGTGGAGAAACAATTTTCCCCGCTACGTCCGTCTGCCAGGAAATGGCTCCGGCGATGGCTTTTATTTGGAGCGCGACTAATTCTGTCCGAAACGATATCGCGAGTGAACTCTTTAACAGGAAGATGAAACGGAAATACGGGGAAAAGGTAGCTGAAGGTCTGCGTTTACCGTGAAACGCCGATTAAAACCGTATTCGTCGCCCTTGCGGTTCTTTTCCTTTTTCATCCTTTTTTCTTTTTTTTTTTTCTTTGACGTGACGACGATAGCCGCGCACCTAATCGCTACGCCAATCTTCATCGTGCAGAGCAAGCTGGACGATATTGTTCGCGCAAGATCGAGCGTGGGGAAAACAGAGAGCGATTTCGTCGGGCGATTCGAGTCGGTGAGAACGCGGACGGTTCGCGGAGAAGCCTAATCGCGCCCACTGGATAACGACTGACCGTGGAATCGTGCCTTCTGGTTGGTTTCTAGCCAACACCGTTTAAACTGTTGTCCAGAAACACCAACACTTGCCCCTGATCGTTGGCGGATAACGTTTCCCTAATTGATTAGCGTGCTAGCAATAACCGGATATGTCGTCGCGCCGCGTGTGTGCAATATACGTGTCGTTTGGACAAATTCGGCCAACGTTTCACGGATAACCTGCTATGTATTCGGCCGTTGTTCGTGCGTTGGCGGAACAACAGAACAGAATCGATGACGGTACACGCAGAAATACGGAGGGAACGAGCTTTCTCTCGGTGAAGACGCGTTATTAGGATGTCTCGGATGCGCGGATAGATACACACGGTTCGAATTCAATCGAGAAAGGAAGAAGAGAAAGAAATTGAATTTCCGAGGCTGGTTTCGCGAAACTGTAGGAAGGAAAATTGGAGAGATTCGGGGAAGCAGGTAAAACCAAAGGTCGATCACAGGTGGAAGAGAGAAGAGAGAACGTTGGTCGAGTGCGAACCATCTCCGTCCCAATCATCTCCCGAGCAATTATGATCGAATATCGGCAATGGCTGGCAGCGGCGACCGACTAGTTGCGATACTTTTCTCCCCGGGGGTTGATTGATTTTCGTTCGCGCGGCGTCGTTAACCAAGCAAATACGCGATAATTAAGAACCTTTACGGGCCGGGAAGATTATCGGCCGATCGATCGTACCGACAGATATTTTTTCACAGAGTATCGAGGGACAGTAGTATGGAGGAATACGCGCGCGACAGTTTGCCAGAGAATGATCCATCGTGAAAACAGCGCATAGAAAGCCACCTATCCCCGGTAATTCTCATCGCGAATCACCACTGGGCATAAAGCGTCATTAACACCGTTAGCCGACGAGCTATTTGTCAATTTAATCGCGCGGCCTGCAGATTTTCATCGCGTCTGCTCGGCCATACGGGCGACGACCGATTTTACGTTCCACCGACGATCGTTTAATCGCGGTCGGCGAATCTTCCGCGAAGCCGGTTATCATCCGCTTATTAATTACGAAAGCGAATACGTCCAAACCGTTCGTATCTTTCTGGATACCTAACGTTCAAACCAAATAAATAACCGAGTAGATCGAGTTCGATTTCCCAGATGTTTCATCGACCGCCGATCCCGTGTTTTTCTTTTTTCTTTCTTTTTTTTTTGTTTTCTTTTTTTTTTTTTTTTTGTTTTTTTTACGACTGCCGATCGTTCGACGAAACAGAGAACGTGTAACGCTGCGTTCCACCACCGTATTTTCAATTTCAAAATCGAGCGATATTATTCGATCCTTACCCCCCGCTACCCTCGTTATTACGAACGATTTTAACGTTGATCTGTGCGAGTCTGTGCGTCGTTGTAGCGATGTCGATGGATTAACGTTAGTCGCATCTTTTCTCTTGCCAATGGAAAAACGTTCGATCGAGTGGATCAGCGAGCGTCGCGTCGAATACAAATCTCGAGTACGAGTTTCAGTCGTGAACGAGAAACGCCGCTATCTTTCGTTGTAGGTTTCCCGAGACGCGACATTTCTTTTAGGAAAATTACTTTCTAACCAATGTACGGTTATCTGGCATTGCACATCGCCGTTAGAGCACCGTGTTACGTTTGCTTTTTCGCTGCTAGCAGGAAAATGAAACGGGCCAGCGAATTTATGTGACCCGCGACCGATTAATCGGAACACGCGAAAGATGCGGGGAAACGCGCGTATTTAAAAACCATTGCACGGCACGCCAGGAAAATTGCATTCATAAATCTCGCGCAATTATGCGTCGATCCATATTTCTTCGTGTACGACAGCACGCGACTAGGAAACTGAGCGCACGATCAAACCGACTTCGCTGTCAAGTAGCTAGCCACGGATACGCAATACCTCGAATCGAATAATCGGAAACGTGCTCGAAAGAAATTTTCTTTTCTTACACGCACAGACATCCTCTTGTGCCTCGTGACACGCCGGTAGGCAGTTGAATTTCGAAGAAACGCCGTGTCAAGCGAGACAAAGAATTAACACGTTCGATAATTAATCGGAGGTATTACCTATCGATAATATTAACATTTGCAAACGTTCGAATTTTCCAATTTTCAAACGCTTAAACTTGCGAATTTCTTAATGTTGAAATTTGTACGCGAGAAAATTTTCGGCCGCGAAGGATCGATCTCTACGAACTAGAACGAACGAACGAACGAACGAAAAATGTCAAAATAGGTATGAGGAAATTCGGAAATTGCGTACACGATGAGAAGCATCGAACGACGGTGCCTGGTGATTTTTCATCGATTCTCGAACCGCGTTAAAGCGAAACCGTGTTACGTCGTACGATATTAAATCGGCAGATTACCTGTAATTCGCATCTACTTGGAAACAAATTTTCTATTCTACTGCCAAAAAGATGGGTAAAAATTCCACGTTTACGCGTGATATACAAGCTCGTAGAAGGAAGGATACGCGACAAATAACGCAAATCGTAAAATAAAAACTTTCGAGATACTTGGAGATCCGCGTAATGCTTCTCGTGCAAGCTATTTTCCTTCTTGCAACGTACTTCCAACTCGCCGAGTCCTTAAAACTTGGCGAGACCGTCGCGACTCTCGCAAGATCTTTCTCGGCCGTTCGAACAGTTCCTCCGACACTCTCTATTCGAATATTATTCCGGGACGTTGGCCAGATTCGTACTGGTAAATTGCTGAAAAAGTGGTGAGCACGCGCGAACCCGCAGAAAGAGAGGGGAAAGGGCTGGGAGAAGCGAAAAGGAATGGAATGAAAATCGGAAAGAGAAAAGATAAATGGCAAGAAATAGGAGGAAATCGGTAAGGAGGCAGAGCGATCCGATAGGACGAGGCCGCAAGGGAGAGGCGAAAGTTGGCGCGCACGAGGCCAAGTTCAAACAACCTCGAAGAAGAGTCGAGTTCATTCTCGAATGAGACCACGTTCGTCGTAGAAGCCGTGTCCCTTCGGTAGACTCCCACGGGGCATGGCCAACTAAGACCGCTTTTGCTGCATTTGCCACAGCCTCGGGCTCTCGTTCCCGACTTATCTCAACAACGACGTCCGCATGGCGAAAGAGACACGCCGAAATAATCGTTTCCAAAGCTGTTCGAGCATACTTTACCTACATCTTTTCGCAGGAATTTACCTATTCCCTGCTGACTTTGCGAGCTTTCGAATGCTTCGCATTTACGACGCGTAGCTCAACGGCGGACGCTCGTACGTATCTTAGAAACGCGTTTCTAGCGTACGGCCACCGTGAAAATCGCGCGAAACCGTTCTATCGCGTTGTACGATCGGTTTCCGACGTGCCTGCGACATTTTTGACTCGCTGGTTTTTGACGCTGGCGGCGCTTTATTCGATCACGTTGCGATCGAAAAGCGCGTTAAACTCGAAATACTAGCAACAAAAGCTATCAAGCTATCGGTGCTTCGTTGCGTAATATCGCATCGAATGTTATTACCAACATGTTTTAATAACCTTGTCGTAACAACGGTGTTTTAACAACGTTACGATCGAACGGAACGAGCTGAAAACTATTTGGACCATTTGACGCTTGGCAAACGGACGAACGCGCGTTCTTGCGTAATAACTTCAAGAGCGAGAAAAAAAAAGGAAAGATATCCGATATACGGCCATTTCTCTAAAAACACTGCCTGTTGAGGCGATCGATTAATCGTCGATTCGATAGAAGCACGCAACTTTAGCCGACAACGAAACTATTCGAAGAATTATCTATCGCCGATAATTTAAACGGAAGCTGCAACTCTGTCAAGACTCTGGGGCGTTCCTCGTTCCAACGATTTCACAAATTGACAAAGAAGAAATTCGCTTCGACCCCCTTTCCGCTTTCACTTTGCCCCGCTAAATATTCCCATTTTCCTGCCAATAACAATGAAATATTTGATCCACGTCTATCAACGCTTATTTAGCAAGTTTCTCTTCGGCTGTTTTACGAGAGAAACAACGATCGTGGTTTGTAACTAACCGGCTTGTCTCGCGGAGGTGGCGCCTTCTTCCGTCCTCCACGCGATTAATCGCGGCCGATGAAAAACTGGCGGGTTCCACGATTTTCCGGCCTAAACGAAGAAGGAAAAACGCAAAGAGCGGCGAAAAAACAACGAGACTCGACTCCTGGCGCCATCAGTCACGACCACGGCTCCATTATTTCCAGATCGATGTTGGAAAAAACTCGTCGCGCGGGCAACTAGGTTGGATATTTCGTTATCTGCTAACGATTCGTCTTGCCACTTGCTCGCTAGTGATGGAATCGTCGGCCACCGATGCAAGTACCAAGTACCAAATACCAAATACATGTACAAATGAAGGATAATAAACTGTATGCCGAGCGAGCCTGGTAAACGTAATAATATTAGGTGATATTACAGGAGCATAAACGCAGGTTAAAGTTACAAAACGTGTCGCTGCGTACTTGTATTACCGTAGTGGTATAGTGGCGCATTGCACGGGCAGAGATTTTCGATAAAAAATACACGACTGAAAATTAATATATTTTAGGCTACTAATATAACATATAATATATAATAGAATAGAATAGAATAGAATAGAATAGATCGCACTTTGTCGATAACCATCATCGATTATCGATAACGACTCATCGTACACCCAATGCGTATACGATTAATCAACGATCCTTTATTGATTGCGTGTCAAGACCTTGGCCTACGTTGAGAAACGTAGATGGGCAATTAAACGTCGACGTCGAGACGGGACGAGCGAGCGTTCTGCGATTCTTATCTACTGTTATAAACATATGGACGTTGTAAAAAGTATATTGATAGAATATATAGATAGTTAGCATCCCGATAACACTTTTATATCGCTTGTATATTTTGTATGGAAGCGCGACCGCCTTCGACTGCTAAGGTCGCGTGGCAAACAGATTGAAAGGTAAATCAGGCGAAGCGATGAAATAATACGCAGAATGGAACGTGGTGTTCGGTTGGCGGGCCCTCTGCTGCACCAACTAACACGGTTATGGATGGCGCGGCGCGAATAATCGGCTTTGCGGTCCGCCCGAAGCTCCTTCGAGTCGCGAGAAAGACGCGTATCGATAGCTCGTACGAGACATTACTCTTCGTAGACGGGTTCGATAATGGCCGATGTCGCGCATCCAATAGCTCCACGAGCTTCCTCTCGGAATTCCGAGACGGTTTAACGTCTGCCACGACGGCCAAGGATTCTTACGGAAAAGTTTCTGGCCGATGGGTAATTTTATTTCGTGCGTCGCGCGGCGACTTCGACCCTTCTTCGTCGTAACCTCTTGGTCGAGAGCAAAGAGATTCGAACGATGCCTGAAATTTCGGAGAACGAGAGCAATTTGTTAGTTTGGACGAGGTAAAATTAATAACTATTCGGCAATTAGTAGAGAACGTGGAGATGAAGCGTCGATACGTTGATACTTGGTCGGTTTATCATCGGTGTCGCGGAAGCGAATACAGGCACTGTAAAAATAATTACTACGCGCATCCCTCTCTGATACACGAGACTAACGTTTAATTATTGGTCAGATGTAGCAGTGATTAATCAATGTTTACTAGACGTCGTGCAAATATTGGTTAAACGCTGACACCCGATAGTCGATCAATAATAAATTCGAATAGCCAGCCTGTCCCCGTTTCGCTATTACTCGCGGCAACACCATCATTTCGAAACGTGCTCGTTCCATTGTTCGTAAGTTACTTTCGAACAAACAACCGTAGCGTTGCATGCAAATTACGTATATGTCGGCGTGCGACGCGCGACGTGCGGCGTGCGGCGCTTAATTTATTTTCGAAATAAAGTTCTCCGTACGATTATCGATGGCCCGCCTATAATCTATATACGAACGACTATGTACATCGGAACGGGGGGAAATAAAGTTACGACAAGAAACGTAAAAAGTAATTCCAACAGGCAACGAGTAAGTAGCAAGCGTGATCGTATCTTATCGAACGATATCGACTTGGAATCGTATACGAAAACAATTTGATACAGCTATCGATAGTTCGATATCTCTTTGTACGATACTAGCTTGTCCAAACAGATATACGTTACGAAACGAATAAAATCGAAATTCTCTTCGTCCCGTTTCTCCTATTTCGACCGTTATCGGTAGCGCAGAAAGCTGGCTCACGCGATCTACTCAAATTCCTTCTGCAGTTTCTCTTCCTCTACGATTCTTCCATCTAATTGTCGTGTATTGTACGATCGAACCGAGCGTCCTTTTTATCGCCTCGCGATAGGTCGATAAAGTCGTGTCTATCGGAAGCTGAAACCGTCTATCGATCGCTGGAAAGCGAAACGGCGGTCGTATAATGTTAATTAAATTGCCGTACATAGGAAATAAGCCGTTGTTTTCGCGGTTTGTTCGCCAGCGTTACCGCATCGGGTGTCCGGTAGAATTCGCTTCGTCGTCGTCGTCGTCGTCGCCGAAACGAAAACGATGCCAAGAGCGCGGTTCTAGGCTATGGAAACTTGGAAACTCGCGCGAAACGGCAGGACGATCCATCTTTGGCGTAACATCGCCGCGAGAACAACGACCCTGGAATATCCCGAATTGATAAACACCAGCAGTTCCGCTCGTCTATCGGATATTCGAGCACTCGGTTCGGTTCGGCTGCCTATTTGCCGGTTATCTCGCCGCCGTTCCACGCTTCCAACTATCTCCACCGCCCAAGCAAATGGAATTCCCGATCGCATCGTGCTGCCAGATGTTTCGACGTTCTTCCGTCCGCGTATCCGAGGGACCCGTCGATTGCACGCTCCCCTCGGCTAAGCGGTTTATTAGGAATCTGATCGAATAATTATAGGCCGAGGTTCGACGAGGATCGGCGACTTACACAGAATTCGAATGGAATTCGACTATTGGCAGACGCGGATCGGGCAAACCTGTCCCCGCTCCTTGTAAATCCTTTTAATGGGCGTTGCAGCTGCTTTCTTCGGGGTTCATCATCAGCGGGCTAGAAGGAAGAAGCGAAGGCTGGACGGAGCAGCGGCGATGATTTCGAGCTTGGTTGGAAAACGATCGCCAAAGTATGCGAGAGGTGGATGCGAGAGATGGTAGCCAGCCGTCGAATTCTCGTTAACATGGCCGCGCCCCTAAACCACCGATCCACGCGTGTCACACGCCGTAATTATCGGCGACACCGGTTCCAAACTCGTCGCCAATCGAATCGCCACGAAATTAGTCACCGCAATCATATAGCGGGCTACCGAGCACGCAAATATTTTATCGATAGCCGGCTACGTGATTCCGATCGGCACGCCAATTGCCCATCGAATATACAAGAATCTCCTCCTCCGTTTGGATTCCGCCTGGCAAATATATCGAATTCGCTGCTAATTACCTCTCTGCAAGCCTGATCCGATTCGTCGGTTGCCGCGCATCCAGCCTTCGTCTTTCACTCTTATTCGGATAAATAGTACTGGCAGTGATGCGCGGCAACGTGCTGAGAAACGCGTCTCGCTGCCTAAACGATTCCCCCCCCATCGAGCGCCCCGCCTCGGTTCGGTTGCAACGTGCCGTCGCGTAAATCGAGAAACGCAGCGCCGAGATTTCGGCCGCGGCAACCATCCATCCAGCCGCCGCCGATCAATCCGGTCGGATAATTAGCATCAGCGAAACGTCGAAGAAACGCGTCACCGTTTTCACATCGAAATTACGCGCTACGTAATTACGCGTCTGTGTTACGTAACCAGAGGCCACGCCCCGTAAACAGCAATTTCCTACAACTTTGCCGGATCTCGTTCGATTCGTCGACCAGACGCGCGCCCGCTAACTCGATTCCGAGCGTAGCCGCCAATAAGAAAATTCAAACGGAACTTTCTAATCGTCGATACGTTTCGTTTCGAGCACGACGGACCGATCGTTGGGAACCTGGTTGACGCGTATATCTCGTGGAGCGTGCATCGCGTGCATCGAATGCGTGAAATTTTCCTATCGAAACTTTCCCGGCGATTTGCCGCTCGAATTGTGAAAATATTCGGGCTGGTGCGTCATCTAATCGGAAAAAGAAAGAAGAGCTTTCACGGATTAAGAGGACGCGACAGCAAAGGTACGACGCACGATAGACACCCGAAGCTAACGCATTTTTCTTTAAATCGACCATCGTTAGCACTCGTACGCAAGTAATTAACGGTTTGGCGGAGCGGCCGGTGGCAAGCAAAAATACGGTAATTGTCGTAGTCTACGAAATATAATGGTAAAACCGAGATAACCGACCTCGTTAATATTCGTCCACGTTGCCGCGAATTTCATTGGCAAGCGGTGATCATCGCGGAACTCGCTGCTTTCGCGTATCCTTCCACAAATTCTATCCTGTAATTTCGATTTAACGCTTCCATCTTTGTACGAGAAAACAAACGCGACGTTCCGATTCTCTCGGCGAGGCATCGCCGGCGACTTTTACGCGAAGATCGTAACGCGCGTGTTACTCGCCCACACGTTCCTTGATATTTCCATTTGCCTTACAACCCGGAGACGAAATTTCGACGTATCGTCGAAGCGGAAACGATTGAAACGTAACCTCGTAATAGACAGACAGACAGACAGACAGGCAGATAGAAAGAGAGAGAGAGAGAGAAAGTGGCGCAGCTACAGCTGGCCACGCATAGAAGAGTTGGTAAATACAGCGAATCGAAGAATCCGCTCGAATCCGACAAGGTTCTAGAATAGTTACCTAGAAAGACGAAATACGCGTATGCTGGCAACGTCGTCGAGCGATCCTTACGCGTCGCCATTGCGACCGCGTGCTTCTTTCTTCTCTCTTCTTTTTAACATCACTGTCGCTACTTTACTCGTGTTTATCGATCGTCGAGCCAGTTTACGAGATTAACGCGTCTACGAGGTCGTTGCGAATTTAATATTCGTAAGCCGGAGAGTTTTCGTGCTCTCCTCCTCGATATAGCACACTAAATTTAGTTTAGCAAGTATTTACAATTACCGGCGTGGCTTCCTCTTAAGGAGCAAAGACCCGGCGCGTTCAATCTCGACGGAACGGCACGCGAGCAAGAAACAAGAGCAAACACGAGGAAAATTAACCTGCGGGCGGGTGGTTTGGCATGGAAAAAACTGAACGGTAGGCGGCAGCCGGGGTCGGACGTTGGAAAAATCCCCCGTACTGCATTCGCCCTTCTAAACTACCAATCACGATCGTAGAGGGCAGCGGTGGTATCGCCGCAGGCCGGAACAAAGCCGACCGCATCTACTTTTTGTCCGCGTCAATTCGGACAGTGGCCGATTATCGGCTTCCCAAAGAAGAATTAAACGGCCGTGCGGTTTCACGTTGCCGAACGTGTCGCGTCCCAAAATCCCGCGAAATTCCGTCGTCTCGCCGTCGATATTAACGCGCGCGACTCGATTCGCGCTCCATAAACGACCATGAGATATTACAGTTGGCTCTTTCGAAAGCGCACCTAAAAACTGTTCTCCGGCTTGTACTGGACCCGCGATCAACGGCGAGACCGTCGAATCTTTTCCCTTCCATTGGAATTCCCTAATCCGTCGGATTCGATTGGACGCGCGGCGCGCCGCCTACATTTACATTCGATTTTCTTCGGTGCGCGACGCTTCGGTATCTCCGGTCTCGAACGGAGGCCGCGTTTATTCGCTAAAATATCCGTTCCCTTTTCCTTCGAAACGTGGCGTCGACGAACTGCTCCGCGTCACGGCTAATACATCTTTCTGCTTCTTCGTTTTCTTCCGCCCGCAAGTACGCTGTAACTTGCGATCGTAAAGCGTATTATTTTAAAAGTGTATTATTTCCACGACTGTGTTAACGATCGAAGCGTTTCGATTCAACCGAAACATCTTCGCCTGCCCACCAAACTTCCAGCTATTATCGAGAAAAATCTCGGTTTCGTCTTCCTTTCGCTCTGTTTATAGCGGATGGAGAAGTCTGGAGTATGGGCGGGATAGACAAATCGAAGAAAGGGGATCAAGGAAAAGCAATAACGCGAACAATTATCGAATCTTTATTGTCTGTTATTCGTTCTCTTGGATCTTTTACGCTGCGTGCGGCCGATATTTCGCACGCCGAATTCGTCACAGCGATTGTCCGCGAATTACTGAACAACGGGGCGACCGTAAACAACGGACGACGATGTCCGATTATTTCGTTTCGTTCGAGAGGGAATTGCAGGTACGATCCGGATCTTCGGGAGCCACTCGTAGTTATTTCCGTCGCGCCGATAGATACGCTTGGTCGCTGCACGATTAAACGTGCATAACGCGGGAGCTGGCGTCCCAACGAGCCGAGGAAAGCGTAATTTCCGAACGAATATACCGATTCCAAGATTCCTTCGCGCACGAATCGACAAATTCTCTGTGCGTAATTTCGTTATGTCTGCGTGTGTCTCGGTCGCTTCGAATCTTGCGGTTACGCGCAACGCTCAACATCGAAACAAGTAGCTTAAACGGTGTAAAAGTGGCAGATTTTTCTAGAAATATTCGCCACTTCCAATGGTTGCTCGAGGTCTGGCTCGTTAAGAAGCAAGCTGCGCTACGTCTCGTTCGTAATTTCCTTTGTGTGGATGAAACTCTCGGTTGAAAAATTAAAAGTGTCTCGATAAAGGTAAGACAAGACGGTGGGAAAAGTCGTGGATAAGGCAGGCAGGAGCGTTATCGCATCGACCGAAAGGCCACTTTACTTAACACCTTCGGACGGAGGTAGCCTCGAAGGTTTAGGCCATCGCTACAATTTATTCTCGCTAGCGTTCGCAAAGAACCGTGTGGTGGAGAAAAGAGGATTGCCTTCTCTCGGTAGAATAACGGAACAAAATGCTGGAAACGATAAATAAAGGGAGATTCGCGAGCCGGTTCGGTGTCGAGCAGCGTCGCGCATCGACGCGGAAGTGTACTCGTGGATGCTTATTCGGCGACGGAAAATCCGATATCGTATTTCGACGAGCGACAGCAAGCCCGTTCGCGAAACTATTAATTCTAGGATTCTCCACGACTCTGTGCCTTCTATTTCTGCCGGCTATTTACGACGGGATACATATCGTTCCAACGTTAACCATTTTAAGCATTGTTACAAAGTTACAAAGGAAAGCGGCGAGATCCGCATAAACATTCATTTTTACAACGAACAACGATGCTTGCGCGAGACTGCTCTTAATTCGCTTCGCTCTCCGTCTCTTCTTTCTTTTTTCAAACCAGGTCGTTTGTCCGCCAACGATCGTTCGATTCCCCTAGCAACGTTTTTACCGCTCGAATCGAATAGATACCTCTAAGGATATTCTCACCGAGTTGATCGATTCTCTATCTACATCCGAGTAGGTTAAATAAAATATCTGTACAAAATATGTACATTCCTTTTTTTCCTTCCATCTCGTTTCGTATCGCGATCCAATTAATACACGAAGAGCGAGAGAGCGAGAGAGAGAGAGAGAGAGAGAGAGCGAGAGAGAGAGAAGGAGGAGGAAAAGAAAAGTTAATCCAAAGACGCGACTCGACCGACGTCTTTAGTTGCACGAGTGTTTGCTGAAAACACTCGAGTGGAGGATCGACTCGTGGATGGCGGATGAAAAATAATTTGCATATGCATATCGCGGATTCAACGAGCCGTCTGCCGGCTCCCTGTGCCGCCCCCACGCCGCGTCGAGCCTACCAGCCTGGCGCAGAGCGCTTTCCAAGCCACGGCCACACATATTCGCCTGCCTTTCCGCATCTTCGCTCGGGTCTCCGAGAGTGAAGCGGTTCTTTGAACAGTCCAGCTATCTCAAAGCCTGCCGTCAAATTACTCGAGCCGGCCGTATGAAAATCGCTACGCTCGAACCTTGTCTAAATTGCAAAGCAGCCCGATGGACGCAGCTCGAGCCGAAATCTTCTCACAGAAATTCGCGTCTCGACAGGAAAGGTGCAGTTTCACCGGTTCTTTTATCAACGACGCTGAAATTCTCGCATCCCGTCGCCCCTTTCCTTCGAGCGCGAACCTTCTTTTTCCATCGAGACGTCTTTATCGATAATCTTGTCTCCGCGTTGCGCGAGAAGATAGAAAATTGTAACCTACTTTGCTTCAAATCGGCGATATATTCGTGAAATACGAATTATTGAAAACTCAGCGAACGTAATAGTAGTCCATTTTCGACAGAGAGAGACCGGTAGAGAGACCGGTAGAGAGACCGGTCAAAGTCGTACCGATCAAATATATCCCAGTAGCGATAAAAAGTCAAATTGCGTATCGAGTTGTACGGATCCACTGTTTTTAAGCAGAAACGTATACACACGTAACTGGAACGCGCGGTCGATTTTCGACCTTATCGAGCTCCCTTATCAACGAGGAAAGTGTCCGGCACGTAAATCATTCGCTGTAACGAGCTTGCATGGCACGCTAATAGCTTATGAAACACCGAGACATCGACTTGCCGAAAAACGAAACGATAAATTCGTGATAAACGGCAACGACTCGCTGCTGAATATTCGTACCGACATTGGGTTTTCCCGTGGCCGCTACCACTTTCATATTTATTGGCCATTACACCTCCATTAGGGCTTGCTAATTCTCGCTAATTATTTCCTAACCGTAACCGGAAACAATCTGTTGGATGTAACAGTTAGATCGCGAAGAGAGAAAAATGTTGCGTCGTTATCCCACGACGCAAAGGAGAAACCGATTGTTCTTGGGGAAGAGGAGCTTGTTTCGTTTTGGTTATAGTTTTCTTTTCTATAGTAGTTCTTTGGATATCGTCACCTCGCAGTGAACGGTGGTGACACGTCGGCTCGTAAAGCAAGATCGTTTCGCGGCCGATGGACGCTCGTGGCTGGCGAGTAAAGAAACGTACTTGCGAAATCGATCGGCTTTCCATAATTTTCCGCGTCAAACCGGTCAACCGCCGCGTAATTTCCGGGAAGAATCGAGGCTAACGAGAGCATCGTCGCTTATCGCCAACGTTACGCGCCTGCCACGTTTTTTCACAGCCTCTCTCCTACCTCTATCGATGAAGTTTGGGACACACGCCTTTCCTTCTCCATAAATATGTAGTACAGTGCGAGGAAGCTGCTGCCGATCGGGCCTCGGTGCGTAACATCGAGCGTACGTAACGTTTCCTTTTAAACGAATATCACTAGTAAAAAATCAAAGTTTTATACAAGCTGTTGATTTACCAAACACAGATACGTTCTATTAGATACGATATCGAATTCTCGATTAAGCATTCGTAACGGTCGTACGCAAATCGAAGGTAACGTTCTTATTACGAGTAACGCGATTTGCTGGATTTGCGAATCGAAGCGTTCGAGCGTCGGTAAACAGAGTTTTACGTCGAGTTAACGAAATCGTGGCCGGCTATCGTTAAACGGACGCGAGTCGATTTTCCCACGAGGTGAATCCGCTTTGTCGCTGAAGCATCCGAACTTGATTTCCGGGCAATCTTATTTTCGAATGTGGCGGGGGATCGGTCGATGATAAAGCGCAAACAAAACTCTCGACCGCTTTGTCGGCGTAATTAAAGTGAAGCACGTTCGCGTGGCTACGCGTGCATGCGTATCTCGACGAATCGATCCTCGCGGCATTCTTCTCGGGGAGAGGCAAAGAGGAACGGGACCGCCGCTTCCCACCACCTCCGCCATCGTCGCCGTCAGGACTCCGGCGAAACTTTAAGCTCTACTTATACCGTCAATCACCCAATCAAGCGGCAGGATTTCCAAGTTAAATCCTACTTAAATTTTAAGTAAGAGGGTTCAACGACGGCTTGCCACGCGCTAGAGAGAATATGCGCGCGAATTTTGAACGCCAAGCCGATAATCGCGCTACGAAAATGCCATTCTTCTTCCGTCGGTATCCGCTTCGAGGTCGAACGCTCAGACCTCTCGGTTCTTCTCCCTCCTCTACCGATCCATCGACCATCCCGCGAATTGGAATCGCGAATACCATTTAAACGTACCCATAGCTAAATAAATAAATTCGACCGCCGAACTTTCACGAACTTTACTCGCATTCGCCAGATAAATGTATTCGCATTTAAATTGTTCCACGAATATTCGTGTTTGAGACATTTCGAACGTAATCAGCGATATGGCAGATATATCGTGGCGATCGAGATACATCCCAAGTGTAGCAAGTATTTGCGAGCGAGTGAATTTAATGGCCGGCGTTAAATCGACAAACTTCGAATTTTGTCTAGTCCCTGTAGAATACCATTGAAAACCGGGTAGTATATAATTGGCTGGCCGTCGGCAGGGGTTAGGGGGGAGGGCGCGTGAAATACCGGCAACCGTGTTAAATCAAGGTCAAGGTGAGATATCGCCGATCTTGGGGCGAAAGTCACAGTCTCGAATTCCCAGAGATAGCGAACCGGCATCTTCGTGTCGAAACGGATCGCGCGTAAACGTTCTAACCTGACAGGTATACACGATATTCGCGTCATTGGCAACGAGCCTAATTTCACAAAGGACGAAAGCCGAATCCAGATGCGAGTGAGATGCATGTATCGAGTAGCGAAAATCTCGATGACCGAAGGGTAGCGACTCGCGATGGCCAGATCGTTCGAATCCTCCGTAAGGGTGTTTACATAGGTCCACGCTTATCGGAGAAAGTTATCGGTGTCGTGGTAATCGCGAATCGTGCTGTTGCTTCAAAGATATTGGCCTGTATATCGTTCCGTTTGACTATCTTTTTACAGTTGTTCGACTATTAAGGTAAATCGACGAGGGCGAAAAATATCCTATTCGCGAACGATCCAACGGCCGTCAGAATGAAATATAGAACGACGAACAAACGTTCCTACATATATACCATACACGATATAGCCATCGGTGTCGCCTCTGTCAAAATCTTATGGTATTTTATGGTATATCAGCTGCGAAACGTGCGTCGGTTTATCACGCGACGATAGTTGGTCGAACGGCGAGCTGGTTTGCGAGAGAAACGTTGTAGTCAGAGCTGGCGAAGATTATGCGCGTAAAGGATGGACTTTGAGGCAAAAGGCAAGAAACAGCCGCGAGAAAATGAACAGTATTTTGTCGTGCAAACGAGAACTTAACTCGACCCGTTGACTTTTTCTGCTTATCCGGCCTTTAAAGCGGCGCGCCGCTCAGCAGCGGGCTGTGTGTGCTCTTTCGAGCTTACATTTTCGACCGAGATAAAGCTTCTGCTTTTCCCGTCCTGCTTTCCATTAAGCGTGAGAGGAGGATGGATATGTCGTGTTAATTGTGATAGGCTCCTGGAGGTAGATGTCGCTCGCTGGGCTACTGCCGTATTTCCTTCCTATTTAAGAATCGTGGAAGAAAAATCGGACTTGGATCGCCGGGATTCGAGAAACCCGGGTTCCGAACGTTCGTAACCTAAGGCGCTAACCAGTGCGCCGCCGAGTGCCGCCGCAAGCGTAGTAGTACATTAAGCGGAAATTACAATTATTATTTCGACTCGATCGATCTTAACTATATGAGATAACTATCGCGATTATGCGTCGAATTATTCGCTGATTGCCTGATCATCCGATCGACGCGAATGCACGACAAACATCCCTAACGTTCTCCAGCCGTTGCAATTTCTGCCACTGGCATCCGCGTTCCTCCGAGTCTCGTTTGCCCTTTACGCGACAGGCTCGATATATCCGAGCGTACAATGTCGATACACCGGCGCGCATCGATAACGATGCCGGATAATGGAGAGAAAAGATCGTTCGTCGCGTTATCTAGTTCACACAGGCTAGACGATCCGTACGGCTTGGAATGTAATAACAGGCAACGCCGTACACTCGATATTTATCGCGGTAAAAGCCACCACGGGAATCGATAATGACGAACGTTCCGCATTCTCTGTGCGCACCGACGCCAACTCTTTTCGCCGCTGAGAAAAGAGAACTCACACCGGGCTTCCGTCTCGTTTCATTTCGCCGTTTTCATCTCGACAGCAGATCTGTACTTCGTCACAATATCGAGGGAATTACGTCGACCAGCGGTACCGTTCCCTACCATGGTTTTCCATTATGCGGAAATCTTTGCCAGCACGTACGTACTGTTACCGTTGTTTCCAAACACTGTGCATCGTTTGCTCGACACCCCTGTCATAACTCGTTGCCCGAAGATCCTTCAAACGCCTGACCGATCTGGATCTACCAACACGTTCCGTTCCGCTGCACTTTAGATAGCCTCAATGCCTGAACGAAATAGCTGACAGCCACTTGGCGAGCAATTTTCCTTCGAAACGACGCAAGGAATACACGCGCTTAAGTTACTTTCTTAATGTATCCTATCCTCTAAAATCGTGCTACAGATTTATTTATTTAGATTTATTAAACGTTCGGACATTAAAATGGACACCGATTAGATAACTCGTATAAATGTTGGAGAGAATCTGTGGACGAATTAAAGCGTTCGCGGAGGGAAACAGTCGCGAAGGAAATAGCGGTGACCAAGCAGAGGAACGCTGAAAAACACCGGAGGAAGTAGGAAAAAGAAATTAGGGGACATGTCGCGGCAAATGAGTATTCGTGGCGACGTTCCGCGCGTGTAAGAAGGAAAAAGAAAAAATCGACGTTACAGCGGGCACGCGTTGAAAGAGGTCCGCGCGCGTGCGACAACGAGCGTGCATGACCGCCAGTGCGAGTTTCGAGTCGAGCGAGCAACGACAATGAAGCACATCGGCGAACGAAAGAGATTCGACTCGTTCGTTGGCATTCGTTACGGCGGAAACGAGCGTGGACGATCCTTCGTAAAAGAATCGCAATAGCGGGCTACGTCTGATTTCATTAATCATAAGCATCGAGAGATATCCGATAGGAGGAAATGAAAAGCGTTCTGTCACGGTCTACGTCGCATCCTGCGCCAAGTGCTAAATATACGATGTGCTCATGCTGTACACCGGCCTCTCTGAACATACGGCTCACAATGCATCAAATTGCATCTGCCTTTGTACAATCGTCACGCGCGTTGCACCTCGCTTCGATTGTTCGATACCGGAAACAAACTGCGTTACCGTCACCTGCTGCCACCGCTGCCGCGCCACGCTGCTCCCCCTTCCGGCCAATTTTCGGACCTTTTTTACGCATCACCTGATTACCCTGCACGCAAATTGCCAAGCAGCCAGCGCCACTTCGCTTCGAACGCGATAGACGCACCTATCAAGTTGCCAGGCCGAAACGCTCGAATCTATGTACAATCGCTGCCGCGAAATTGATTCCACGTCACGCCGATTCACCGTCGTCCGTAACAGATTTCCCCTTCCTTAAATTCCATATTCAAACATGGCGATATATAACAAAGTGTCATTATTTACTTACGTACATATATTTGTACCGATTGTACGTCGTATCCTACGGAATGAACTCGCTACACCCCGAAATCCCAGATCCTCTCCGCACACTCGACAACGTTGTTTGCTCGCACTTTGAAAACTACCAAACGACTATTTGCGAAAATAAAGTTTACTATAGAACGAGAGTTTGCGACAAACAACGTAGGTACGCCGACCTATGCACGAGCGCCAGTGTATGGCAACGAGCGGGAAACGAACCACATGTCCAGGCAGTTGATTTTTCGCTCGACGATGTGAAAATATTCTCGCGGCAGGCGACATAACGAGAACAACGAACGGCATCGTACAAAGAGTAAGCAAGAATTCTTACTTCGTGTGAAAACTGGAAGCTGGTACGCGTTTCTTGTCGGGGCAATCTCGGCATCTCGGTTGCAACAAGGGCGTAATTTGTATACGCCTTGGTGCGTTTACACGTGAAAAAAGCTAACACACTTGGAGCAGCAGGTTGACACGAGGAACGCGTGGTAAAGGTACACGACACAGATATTTAGACGGAACGACGGGGCGTGATTTTTCTCCGCGACTCGAATGAGATATCACGTTTACCTCTTCGGATTAACGCGTGCCAGACGACTGCAGATTGCAGGTGGCGTTAAAAGATTCCGCGCGAAAACAGCGACATCTCGGACGGCTGTGACAATTGCACGGACAAAAGTATTGTAAATTACATAATAACATCGGCAACCGAGTAGTAGCTCGTATTTTCGTGGATACTGTTTCACCCGTGGATACTATAGCTGTTTAAATTTATCGTTTCGCGGGAATAATTAATCAGCCCTTAATTTAAATTTATGAAATAATACGTTTCGTTAGAGGCGAAACTCGAGGTCGCGTCAAATATTTATTTTCGCATTTTCCATAAATTTACAAACGAATGCGACGCAAAAGAACGTTATTTTAGTAATTATTTACGCGTACTTTCTAGACAGAAAATCAAGAACGTGATCGTTCTCCGATTCGTTCTCCCAATTTATTTAACGTGACGTTCGAAAACCGTGCTATATTCGCGTCATCATCAACGCGGTCGTCTTGTTTAATCGCAACAAACTCTTTCCTAACGAATGTCACGCTTAACGTTTCGCGATATTTTTGCCAGCGATATTCCGCTAACGGTCGCGGTATCGCGTTACAAAACCGATGCACGCGATACATTCTTCTCCGCGCGTAATCGACGAAACGTTTTAACTCGGGTAAAACGCATCGTAAAAATATACGAGCCGATAAACGGGCAACGGTGTTTACGTTAAGCGAAAGTTTATATGGGATGAAATCGGCAACGGGCTACTTCGTCACGCGAGACACGCAGCGTCGGCAGACCACGGAAAGAAAAGTAAACAAGCGGAAAACGAATTCGTATTTAGAATCGTTGTGTCGGAATAGTGTGAGAAGTCGGGGCAGAAAACGGTCGAGAACTCTTTTCGGTTTTAATAACAAGTCCCCTTGTTGTCGTTGTCGTTGTCGTTCTTATCCCTTCTGTAGCCACCTCCCTTTTTTAACTTTCGAGACGCCGAAACTTTGTAGACGTCGAACGGATACGTTTAAAAGGGACGCAAATAGAGTTGGACGGTAGAGTTATCCGATTCTCAATTATCGGCGTTCATCGATGGAGCAGCGATGAGAAAGAAAGAAAGAAGAAAAATACGTTCTCCGCCGATATCCTTCTTTTCGTTTCGACCAACGAGAAGGCTTTTCACCTAGCACCGACTCGAACGAGTCAGGGTCCCCGAACGATTTTTCCCGATAGACCGAGTTCGGTCGACGACTCAAAGGAAGAAGGAATAACGGGGCGACACGCAGCACGTACTCGACGAAGGTGGAAAGTTCCGTGCGTGAACGGAATTAAAAATAGCGATCCTAAAGTCGGTATCATATCGAGTAGAGAAGGGTAATGGAGAGGGGTCGATATGAAGACGAGTTTCACCCGTTCACGGTGAGCCGACCGTCGAGATTCGATGCGGAGCTCCTCTTTTTTCTCGTTTAATCGTTCGATACGATCCACCGCGCCGATGTAGCATGCCCGTAATTTTGATTAAACCGCGCTGCTTCTCGGTTCCTACTGATCCGAGGGAAAATTTTCCAGTTGGGCGAAAAGTCTCGTCGTTCGTGAGTCGTCTATGATTATCAAAGAGAGTTCTCCCCTTCCCCTCCCCCACCCCACCCGAGGTTCAACGAAGAAATTCCAAAAAAAAAAAAAAAAAAAGAAAAACACGCAGTTTCTTGTTTACGAAACAATCTGTATCGCGAGAGAAAGAACGATCGGAGAGAAGCAAACTAGGAAGAATGATAAACATCGACGAATCACAGACTAAATGATGTAATAGACAACGACTTGTCGTACGAAGCGACGTTAAACTTCTTCCCAATCTCTGTCTAATTTCCATAAACCAGACGCGATAAGATTCCGTCATCTCGCGACGAACCTCGGGTCAGTCGTCAAGCACGATCGCTCTGTTCGATCCGAATCTTACTGTTAGCGAAGGATAGTGGGTGTCGTAATGGAAGAGATCGGGCGTTGAAAACGGAGAACGAGGGGTCAGAGGGGCAACGTCGCTGTTACAGCTACAGGGTTAATAACCGATATATCTTGGACCGAACCGGAACCCGATTCGCATTCGTATCCGACGAAATGCCAGTATATATATACGTATACATGGAACCACTTACCATCGAAATCGTCACGATTCCGTCCCCTCGTGGCTGCATCGAATCACCATCGATATCCGTTATAGTCCCGAAGCTGTACGTAGTATACCGTAGAGTATCCTTCCGACTGGTAAGCAAATCACAGCAACCGAGAACGCTCGCGTATTCGTATACCCTTGGTCTCACGTACGACACTCGTTTTATCGTCATGTAGCAAGTAATCGTCACATGAGCGCGATCCTCGGCCACACGGAGCCAATGATCGAGATCGAGCTTGTTCGGTGGGCGATATCGCGCGGATCCGACATTCGACGATGTCACGGCTACCGATTGGAAAACGCACGCGTGTTACCGCGTACGAATCGAACGAGGCGAACGTCCGCCGATCGCGAGCACAAGCTTTACGGGGGAGGGGAAAAAAAAAGTCTCGCGAGGGACAACGGAGATCCCAAGCTCGACGTTCGCGTAGCGACTGGCGCCCGACACCTCCACCCTTCCGACAACACCCCAACCACCGAGCGCACGCGACAGACAAAGAGCGACTAAGCAGCGCGAGCGGAGCGATTGAGAAAGCTGCCACGAGAGGCGCTAGCAGCGGGACGAGGCAAAGGGTGGGGATTGGCTGGCTGGTTGGCAGGAGAGCTACCCTACGTTGACTAGGCCGTGGGAGATAGAGAGGGGCAGTCGACGGAGAGAAACCGCTAGTCTCGCCCCTACTTTCCCTCCGACTCTTTCTCACCCTCGCGCTTCTTCCTTCGCTCTTTCACCCCTCCTCGAGCCGCTTCGTCCGCTCGCCGTTTCCCTCTTTCCTACGTGCTATCTATCTTACCTTTTCGCAATTTTCCTTATTGGCATAAGTAAATCGATAAGAATTAAATTTTACACGAGCCAGATGCTTGACACTGTCGTTACGCGATTAGCGTCCTATCGATTTAACGAAACGCGTTTCCTCGTTCTTTTTTCTGTTTTCTCGCCTCCTGTTTCTCTATTCGCTCGTTCCTTCCGTCGCGTTTAATTGTTTTTATCGATGACAGACTGCACGCGGTCCTGCGAATGGATAATGGTAACGTAATTGGCTATCACAAAGTCAATATCGTGTTCGTTTAACGAAATTCCGCATCCCTGCTTTCTGCACCTCTCTCTCTCTCTCTCTCTCTCTCTCTCTCTCTTCCTCCCCCTTTTCCTGTCCTAGCTCCGTCTCTTTCGTTCTATTTACCACTTGCAACGTTACGGTTGAAATTATTTTGCAGGCAAAAAGAAACGACGAGAAATGAAACTTTGCGCGATCTGACTAATTTAGTAAGTTAATACTATCGATGTCGCCAATATAAGAAAGTTTCGTTTATCGCGAAAACGCGATGCACACGTCCCCCAGTCTTCCCTCTCTACGTAGTTCTTCCTCGCTCCGTTATAGTGACCAGCGTCTTCGCAAAGCGAGAGTGCGGCTGCGCGCGGTCCTAGATTTCGTCTCGCCTCCTGATTTTTCGTAATAAAAACGTTTGTCTCGGCGAGCGACTCGGCTCGCGTATCTTTCGGCGTGGCGCGCATTACGCGTCGCACATGCTCCTTTATTCCTCGCCACTCGCGTAAACGCTCTTGATTTACACATTGGGAATGCAAGGATCGTCCTAGTGCTTTACAGCGAGTATGAAATCGGACCGGAAAGTAGGCCAACGGATCGTCGATCTTTCGTATCGTAACGTCTGTCGTCGTTTGTGGTCGTCATTGGAAGTTAAAACGATAGGGTGGTCGATGCACGACGTTACCGCGTTTCGATTGAAAACGCTCGAGTTTCGAGGGCCAAGGGAAGTTTCGAGACAAACGCTTCCAGCGACGAACATCCTCCGTACGAGAGGGAAAAGTCTCTTACCGGAAGAAAGGAAAGCTCGCGAATCCTGGTGACTGGCGGACGTCAAAGGCATACCTCCGTGATACGAATGCACGTTTCAATAATACCGTTTTAAGAGGAATACTCCGCGAGAGACGAAAACTCGATCCGACGGAAATATAGAAACTCGTTTAACGACACTCACGTCGGCAGAATGGCCGACGATATGTTACAGAGGACACCGTTTCGCAACACTCTTAATCGAGACGAGAATGAAACATAAATTTATCCCGTTTTCAAAGAGCCAACAGCTTCATCGCGATAAACTTCATTAAGGGCGCCTAAGAAGATTTTAATGGAAGCTTGTATCTGCAGGATGAGAGCCCGCTAAGATTTCTTGCTACAAGGAAACGTACCACGTGGCGAACGGTACGGACGATATTTCAACCCTCTTCACCCCGGCCTCGGTTCAATCTCTGTTCTCCCTGACCCTGCCTGTCTGTCTGTCTGTCTGTCTGTCTGTCTGTCTGTCTCTCTCTCTCTCTACCTACCTACCTACCTACCTATCTCTCTATCTCTCTCACTCTACTTCTTTCTTCTCCGTCGTCATTCTAGTATGAAACACGAAGAAAGGTAAAATAGCTGAAGGGGTTTGCTCTGAAGCAGTTCTTAAAGAAGCAGCGCTCGGAGTGGAATGTTAAGTATCAGCGACGTTTAAAAGTTTGCATTACGGGAAGGATATCGACATATTACAACTACGTGTAAGAGAAATTAACGTGTGAAAATGTTGTTGCGGGAACGAGTCGTTTTATACGATATTTATTTGCGATAGATGATGCGATAGAAACGGGCTTAAACGAATACGAGGTGTATTTCGTCGAAAGCCGTGACAAGTGTGGTTCGACTAACTTTGGCATTCGCATACTTTTGACGCTCGCGGTCGCGTAGTCGCGCTTCCAAAAGCGGATGGAAGATCCGTCGTTCCTTTCTTATATTCGCCCGTGTACTCTTTCTCGGACAGAACGCAGACCTCGGAATGTAATTAACTTTTAACAAGGCAAATGGAAAATTTCAAGGCTGCTGAAAAATTGAGTAAAAAACGTTTCGAATATTCGCGAAAATAATTTTTCGAGCTGGTCGTACGCTTGCAGATAGGAACTGGCCAAATAAGCATACAAATTGTCGGGCCAACGATTGCTAAAATTATAAAAAAAGAAAGGACGAGAGAAAGGGAAAACGCGTCGCGTGTTACGTATGTACGTATCTCCATTATAGTTCTTGTTTCCGAAGTAGTTATCTCGGGTATGCAGATGAATATGTATTTTAGTACTTTGAGCAATTCGGGGTGAAAAGCTGTTCCGGGGAACTTTGTGCTTACGAACAAGCGTAATATTAGCCCTAAATGTTGAAGCTGCAACTTCGAAATAACAATAAACGAAAGTTAAAAGGGGTTCGCAAATGAATATTCGTAAATGAGAAGGTAAATGGGTGTCGTTGTTGCGCGTATTTCAGCGAATAACGAAAAAACTCCTTACCTCCGAGTTACCCTTTGATAAAACACCATAGACACGTTGTTCGCGGGTCACGTTTATGTACGTGAAATAGCGTATGATAATCATTTTATATGCGCATAGGAAAGGAACTCGTTTCGTAGGAGCTAACGAGGCAAAGTTCTTGGACCGTTAGCGAAATGTTGCGGCGTTTTGGAAAATATCGCTTGCAAAAGTTCAACTTGCCCGGAGACCAACGGGACGCGTGTTAAACACGCGTTGACATCCGTAACGTTTATTTCCACGGAGAATCGTTAAAAGAGTCGGGAATCGAGACAGTCGCGTGCCCGGAATATAAAGACTCTTGCTTGCTAACGAAATCCATCGGACCTGGATGTTATCGATTAGCGTTCCGTTCAAACGTATAAAGTCATCCCGTATCCAAACGTTCTCTGCGACTGAAACAAAGTTTCGTTTGCTGGAAAAGCAAAGTTTCATAAAAATCGAACTGTAATTTGTTGGAAGAAGCCGAGTGAAAAAGCTTATCAGAAGAAGTATATTTTAGCTAGGTGTTAGGAAAAATTGCCGAGTAAGTAAGTAGACGTTCGAGGTAACGACGCGAGGATCGAGCTAGGTAAATTCTTTGTAACTGAATCACGCCGAATCGCTTTGACCGAATCATTTTTATATTTATCCATCGCGACGGCTTTCGCGTCGCTAGGCGTCGCTAGGCGTCGCTAGGATATGCGTTTTAATCTCGTTCGAGCACCGTAATCGACGAAATATTCCTTCTTATCGCGCGCTGCTGCGTTTCATATCTACTTTTTATCGCGAAAGTGTCAAACGCAAATATTAAATCGAACTGACAATGAAATATTTCGCGTAATCCCTTTTACAAGTGACGTCCACTGTTTGTCATGGAAACGAGACGGATTAACAAAATTGTTTGCTTCATTTTTAGTCGGATACGTTTAAATTTGTTCTATTCGACGGAATGATCTTCGAAAAATTCGACGCGCGTCACGCGTCAAAAATGAACGCACCCGTGGAGCAATTTGCTTGGCAACCTGTCGTTTATTTCCAGAGTGGCTTGTCATAGGAGAACACGGACGCAAAATTTACCAAACTTTCTCAACGGCCATCGGCTGTAATCGAGTTGCAGCAGGACCCGGAGCGTACGTTTCCGCGGATCGTGCATACGCTTCTTCAAGTTCGAATTCATTTTCAACGCGGCGGGTTAATATTAAGAAAGTGGCGTTGTATCTCGTCGAGATAATGCGCGGTACAGGGTGAGGGGAATGCGGGCCAGCCGTTGTAGGATCGCGAATTACCAAGTCAAATACATACGTAGGAAGCGCATTCGTAGGATCGTGGTGGATTAAAGTGTCAAGCGGGATTGTATTGGCCGAAAACGACAGGGCGGCTTCATTCGACGCGTGAATTATGTAGACGCCGGTGCACAGGCGCTGGTATCGAGGAAAATCGGGTCACAGCCGGGCGGTGCCGTCGATGGGGTTGGACCGAGAGCTAAGGCACGTCTAAATGCGTCCTTAATATTAATCCCTTCGGGCGCACACCACTTACGTGTCACCTCCTGCCTATACGCTAAGTACGTACGCAGGAAATTCAACCCGATGTTCCTACTGGAAATTCCACTCGAGTCTAAACGAAATATTTCCGGGAAAACTGACTGCGATCCGGAATAGCGTTATCTTTCAGCAGCTCGTCAGGGGTTAAAGGAGAACGGTCATGCCTTCGTTAGCTGTACTTGAAAAGAGATTTATAGCCTCGGATTAGAAGCAAGTGCTGGAAACTAACGATAAAGGAGAAATTTCTTTTAAAAACTATTTAAAGTATCGCGTTGCACGGAGATGACGAGGCAATCGTACGAAATCGTGGCAAATTATATTCGCAACGGTATAGACGCGTAACGGGTTACGAAGAAACGCAGCGGCCGTTTTATCGTGCACCGGCTGTGTCTGACTATAAACGATCTTCTACTACTCGCATGTACGTAGTTTCTACTTGGCCTCCTTTGACACTTTGCATAGATCGATTTCATAATGAATCGCGTATATCGCTATAAAAGCCATAGAAAATTCTCGTTACACGAGATACAGTTCCATTTTCATTTTAACGGAGCTTTGGTTCGAAAGAAAATGCCTCGTGACCGATCAGACGGAGAAGATTGCCGCGCCAGCGTTACGGATCTGTTGGCAAACACTTTTTTCTAACGTGGTTACTCGTTTGATTACAGAATGTTATTTTGCACGCTCGATATTTTCCAGAGTAGTTAAAAGAAAATATTCAGGGCAACAAATCCGTGTCAGAGAACGCGAAACGGCGCGCTACAGTTCCCTGTCGATATCTGTGGTTTACCGCTGCATGAAACGTAAAATATACGATCGAATATTGAAAAATTTAAGTAACCGTAAAAAATAATATTTTTCTCTGCATACAAATTTAAACAACGGTAACAGCTGCGAACTACGTTTGGATAGAAATTCGTGCACGAAGGCCCGTGACAAGAAACGCCCTGATAAAGTGTATGATAGGCATCGGAAACAAAGGCCGACGATGTTCCGCGTTTAGACCGACATCGAACAACTATTACGCGTCAAGAGAGAAAGAGATGCAAAAGTAGGAGTCGACGAGGGTCGAAGGATCGTCGGACAGAATGCCGAAACTCGCGTTTATCAAAGCAAGCGCACCGCTCCATCGATCGGCAACGAGTCTCTTAATTACGCGACACTGGCAATAGCCATACAGCTCGCATCCTACTCTTCCGCCCGTTTACCCTTCAATTACCGAAAGTGCCTCGAAATGCCGCTTTTCTCTATTTACGAGACTTTCGTTCGGACGATATCCCTACTGTGGTGATTCACGGAATCGGGCAAAGGAGAAATCGCCGTCGCCCCGACGCGACGCAACAATCAAAGACAGGCAACAATGGCGGTGTGCGTTTGTATACCGGCGACGAACGAGTAATCGGGGATGTAAATCCAAGGATAGGGAGGGTCGAAGCGAAGGAAATCCCGCGTAAACAAAACAGCGTCTGGGTGGAAAGAGCCAGAGCCGATTCTCTCTTGGCCGCGACAAAGAACCGGTAGTTTTGGCGACCGCTTCCACGCGAGTCGCGATTTACTTTCGGTTCGGTGTGGCGAAGCGAGGCGAGGCGAGGCGAGACGAGGCGAGGCGAGGCGAGACGAGGCGAGGCGAGACGCGGCGGCCGCGTGTGCACTGCTCCTTCACGGATAAAGCCCGACGGGCAATGCGATTATAAAGGAAAAGTCCGGAGGACAGCGGCGGTTTACGGAGCCGGAACGAAACTCGACTTTATTCCCCGCTCGAGACATTCGCGTCGGGACAACGAATTCATTGTCGTTAAATTAAGCAGTCGCGTTCGCTCCCTTCTCGTCCCTGCGTTTCTCCGAACCTTTCTTCGTCCCTCGTCTCTCTCTCTCTCTCTCCAGTCTTTATTCCTACCCTCCTCTTTTATCCGTCGCCATTCCGTTCGAGAAACGTCATATTTTTCCGCGCATTTGCCGAGTCAGTTCCCTCCGTAGAAGCTGTCAAACGCGAGACTCGACTTTTAAACAAACGTACGCTAAGTGACCGTTTGCGCGATTCTTCCACCTATCTGTAGACCGTGAAATCGGACAATCCGATAAGGGCATCATCGGACGAGATTTATCAGTTTGTAGAATTGCCAGGGAAGAAGGAAAGACGGATAACACCGTTAGAAGTCACGACTAGACGGTTAGGGAACGAACGGTCGGGGTTTCGCTAATGCATCTTCGGTTATGTACATACATCGATTACGCGTTCGCGATACGAAACTTCATTCTCGCAGTAACAACCGGTATCAATTGTAGGGCGTTAGAGGCAGAGCAATTGCCCGGACCGAACAAGTTCGTTGCGACCTCGGAAATTCATCGGCCAAGTAACGGTTCGCTACTAACCAAGAAAATTATGCCGGCGGTGCGTTTAATCGGCTTCGGATCGAGCAGTAATTCACGCAGATAATACAGGTGTCTGGCGCGAGTTAGCGCGAAACTTGCGGATAAACGAAAGGACAGGTAGCTCGGGATAAGAACGGAGAACGCGAAAATCAAGTAGCTATTACGTATATAACTAGTTGTTTTACAAACTTGGTTAATCCGCGCAACTTTTGAAATTAATTCCGCGACTCGCGCTTTGACTTGGTTATTCGATTACGAGAAACGAGCGTGCTTCGGGGACTGAAATCCTTGTTCGAATTGCTTTTCACCGACTACTCGACTAAACAAAATAACCAACTTCGACTTCGTATACACGCACTCCCTTTTCCCCTCTTTATCGTCACCCGTTTGCGCGCCTCCTCCTTCGCGCTTTATCTTCTTATTCTTCCCCTTGGAGGGACACGCGATATTAAAACTTTTCAATTCGCCCACGGGCAGCACGAAATTACTCGCCGCAGATGAGAAATTCTTATTCCGATTCATCGTCCGCGCTCGAAGGTGGGAGATCGGTCAAAGGGAGGATCCGTTCTGTGTCTCTCCGTTCCGACTCGTCGTCGCGATGCGTGCCTCGTCGCTCGAAAAGACTTTTTCCCAGTCGGCGCTGGGAAACGCGCCGGTGAGGCGAAATTTTCGCTCTTGGAAAGAAACGCTACATCGACACCAGCCAGGCAGGATACGTATCGCGCGGACACGAAATCGCCTATCGTCCAACGGGCGTAACGGAGGCATTTAGATATCGTCGAGACACGTAGAAATTAGCGTTTCGAAACGTTTGCCAACGTTCGGCAAGAGGTTCGGCGATCTCGAAGAACTTGCAATAGCCAAGTTACGCGTCCGTCTGGAAATGATTAAACGGAATTAGAAAAACCTTCTACGAATCTGCAAAGGCCAGTGTATTCGGTTGTATTTGTCGGAGATTGAAGATGGTTGTTGCGCTCGGTACAAGGCGTTCTTAGTCCGTATTTTCGGTCGTTTCTACGCAACATGCTCGTTAATGTGGTCAAAGTTGTCAAGAATTTACTTAAAAAGTAGCCATAAAAATCGGCTAGAGAGGCGGTATAGTTGGGAAAGGCAAAGCAAAAGAGCGTTCGAACTCGCGCGACGCTACACGGGCATGAATAGAACGGACATGTATTCCAAGGAAAGCAGACTAACCGGTAATTGGGCGTCGCGTTAACCGGTGCGCGTTCGCTGTTTCGAATTTATTTCGAAATTTATCCGGTTGTCGGAAATTTATCCGTCGGACGAAATGGATATTTTCGCAAACAGCTAGTTCGTTGGTGGATTTGTCGCGCGAAACTCGGTTCCTCCTTCGTGCTAATTGGCGGAACCGCGCGAGACAAAGGCGCGGCGCAATCCATTTCGCAACGAAAGTACCGCGATCGTCTGCACCGTTTTACGTGGAAAAATCCAGTGATTTGCACAGCGAAACAGGAACGTACACGCTGTTATCTCGTTTGTAAATCAAGAAATTCTGGAAAGGGTGTTTAGGGCCGGCGGACGAGCGAAGAAACGTACTCGTGTGCACGATGGACGCGTCGCAGGTTCGAGGAAAGGCGGGAATCCAGCTTAACTAGGAAACGTCGTTTGTCTGGACGATGGAAAAGCAGCAAACGAGGAGGAACCGCGGGACACTAATTTTCCGGGATTTACTTGTGGCTGGTTGCCGATAAAGGCGAATGCGCGGCCGCCATACTTCGTCCCGTTGTCCGATACCGCAAAGTCTCCTTTCGCCAGGACAAAAAGTCGTCCCCGAGACGAAAACGTCGCGTCTCGTCTCGATCGTCTAGCTTCCGATGACACGGACGAAGAAAGGAGAGAGAAACGCCAGAATTTGCCGGTAAAGCACGAGGAATCGGTATCCGGGTCACACCTCGAGATCGAGAGACAAGGAAACCGGAGGGAAGGAAGATGAGGGAGGATTTGCAACGTTGACAGCAGAGGGAATAGGGCGAGACAGCCGACAGTCTTGATGTCTAATTTCGAGAGAGGATCCTGCCAGGCGACGCGACTAACGATAAGCCTTCGATCTAGCAACCGTACGTAGCCGTAGGCGATCCGACAGCGAACGGGAACAGGGGATGCGATACGCTCGAACTCGCGTCCGCCTCGGCAACTTTTCGTCTCTTTTGTCTCCTTCTTCTCGTATCTTTCATTTATAGCGCCGCTTTCGATCACATTCCCGTAGGTTTCGTAAGCTCGTCCGACCTTATACGCGATACGGCTAGGTAACTGGTCGGTAGTAAGTAACTAAACGCGCGGACCAATCGCATCGGGCACGTACGACCACCGCTACCTCCTCCGACGTACGCTGTTCGAGGTGTCTTTCCCGCGCGTATTCCATCGCGTATCTATAAATTTGCAAAGTGGTTTCTGGTCGACGTTTATTCGTTTGCGTGAATCGCGACGGTGGATATTCCATGACTCGGCACGAGCCGCCACCTATCGTGGCAACCCGCTGCGACACGGGGTTGCGAGTTCGCTTCGCAATTCCGTGTTAGCCGCTGCTTGTCGTCCGAACGCTCGACGTTGCAGCGTCCAAATCTCTCGGAAAACCTTCGAGCTGACGCGTCTTCGATCGAATTGTACGAGCGTTCGTAAAATTCGATCGGCAAATTTCTGTAACACGAGCGAAAAGCTGGCCTGTGCGATT
The DNA here is from genome assembly GCF_014825855.1 of Bombus pyrosoma. Classification (NCBI taxonomy): domain Eukaryota; kingdom Metazoa; phylum Arthropoda; class Insecta; order Hymenoptera; family Apidae; genus Bombus; species Bombus pyrosoma. Next base: position 19,504,781 of record NC_057776.1, on the reverse strand, counting down.
TCCATCCGCTTACTAGCGTAATTTAAGTGGCAGCGCGACCCAGCTCTCTCGCTATGCGTCTTAGGCGAATTTCATCAACGTTATTTCGCGTAATTTCCAGGTCTTTCGTGCACAGCAAACACCGGCAGCGTCGGGAAATCATCGTTTCCGCAGGAACAAGCTACAGCCACGAAATCTGCGTTTACAAAGGCAACACAACCGAAATCAATCGCCTCGATGCACGACGTTAAATATCTAATTAGCGAAATTAGGCTGTCGAGCGGCAATGATCGTGCCGGGAGGAAGGCAGGCGTACGTTATTCGGCTACCTGGCCGGGCCGTAACGAGGATACGTTGGAACACGTGCGAGCAAACGCGTTAACCTGCTAGCCGAGTGTCGCGAACGTTCACGTATATACCTACACGCACGTCTATTATTATTTCTTATTTATTATTTATTATTCATTACGCGAGATGTCGTCAATTCGAGCTGCGTGTTCGCAAAGTTCCGCTACTTTGTCCCTTCATCAAGAAGAAAAATCTGTGACGCGTAAAAGGAAAAGAGCGCGTAAGAGTGATCTTGACGGCAAGTTGCAAGCCCGAGATACGCGAACCGTAGATCCGTCGGGCGTTCGTAGACATAAAGTTGTTCGTCGTTTAGGAACCATAAATCTTCGCGCGAGTGAGGAAACTGGCCAATTTCCTACGCGTTACGATGAAATATCACAGAGTTGTCGAAAAGGCACCGGTGGTTCCCCGTGGATTAATAGAAATCCTCGACCGATCGAATTCTCTGAATCGATCAGTCTCGTCGCTTCCCGATACGATTCGTACGAGTCGATTGCACGCACCGCGTGTACATACCGATGCCACGTTGTAGGAGCGCAATCGCGTAGCTACGTCGAGAGAAACGGGAACCTTGTCGGACAGCGAAGGCAAGAAGGAGAAGAAGAGAAGAGACGAGACGAGGGAGCAAGAGTACGAACCTCGAGCCGATCCAACCGATATCGAGTATTCGCAAAGATTCTCCAATTTCCGCGAATCACGGCATCGGGACGACCGCGAGACCGATTCTTTGCGAACCGAAATTCGCGTTCTCTCTTGCGTTCCTCGTGCGATTCGAATTTACCTGGTGTCTACGCGAAAACGATCATCAGGCCATAACGGTGGTGTTCGAGTCAACGTAGAGACGATGAACGACAAGTAAGGGTACCGAGCACGCCGTGAAAACATCGAGAGAAAGTTCCTTTTCAATGGCAAACACAAGATCGATAGCCGTGGCGCGCACCGCTGTGAAACGTTCTAAAGCAGTCGTTTAAATTCGAATTAGATAGGAGAATTCGGTTGGAGTGGCGAATCTAGTCTGTAATTTCGTTAGGAAGCGCTCGAAACCAACTAAACGTAACTTGTCGTTACGCGTGGCGAAGGATCGGCCTCCGCGACTCTGCACAATTTCTCGACGCGGTCCGTCCCTACGTAATCTCGCGTTACGCGACCGGTGTACGCCAGTTTGCCGAACACGGCGGACGCTGCGTCCACGGGTAATCAAAGGGATACCTGTTTAGATCGGTCAAAGAGACGACGACGATGAACTCCCTACCTGTTGAAAAGGAGCAAGCCAAATAAACTTGGAGCAAAGATCGTTCCAACACCGACTCCGAAAAGTAATCAATTTTCTATGACCGAACGAACCGACCACGCGACGAGCGAATCGCCGCTTGATTCTTTCGCCGTTCCCTTTATTTTTACCGACTCTGTCTTTTCTCTCGGCCCACGGACAGACAGCCGGATCTCGGTGTACGTAACAGGGAGGAGTGGAACGAAGGGACGAAAGAAGGAAGCTAAATTGAATTCTAGGTTTCCCACTCGATTTAAGTTTCCTCTGCCGGTGTTTGCCCTCTCGAAGAATGGAGCATGTACGAAGGGACAGAGAGGATCCGGTCGAGTCGGTTCTTTCGTCGGAATCACGCATTTAAATCGACTGTTTAAGTCGGTTCTATACTAATTTCGTAATTCGTTTCGTAATTCATTTCCATACTTAACGCTGGGCTGCCGACAAATTTCGAACAAACAGAACTAGGAGGTGGGTAGGTGAACAAAGAAGGGTAAAGAAAGCGTGGGAAGCGGTCGTATTCGCCGCGTGACGACTATAAATAAATCAATCCGCAGCTACGATAGACTCGTGCCGCGCGATTCGATTCACCGACGCGACAGCATTCGTCTTGGATATCTCCAGGGATAGAAGCAAAAACTGTACGGTTTGGACCGGCTTTGTTTTGTCAGCTGCAGCAAAATGGCGACGAATTGTAGAACGGGCAGGTTCGCCAACGAACCCGTTTACAAGTGGAATCGAAGAAACGAAAATCGCCGATATCCAGCAACCGCGAACTATATCGGTGTGTACACGACGTGCGAGACACGCGAACGTACGAAAGGGGCGCGGTTTCCTCTGCGCGTGGAAACATTCAGCGGCTTTGCAAGTATCGTTTCGATTACTTTGTGATATCGTAGCTACGATACGACCATCTTTTCTCTCGTCGAACCTTGATTTCAATATGAGAGGAATCGATAAAAGCGTGGAAAAGAGGAGTGGGCCGGACGGTGGAGAGGAGAGGCGAACGTCGATTCGATTGTCTGGCTGGCGAGCTTTCCAACAATTTAATCGTACAAGTTGCTACGGACTGCGAGCACGTGGATAACTCTGGAAATATCGATTTCGGCAAAAATTGCTGTCCTAGGCGATCGTGCAGCGCGCTATCCCCAAGTTCTTACGGTCGTCGTTGCTTTCGAGACTGAAACGCAGTAAAGCGCGGAGTTGTCCAGCTGCTCAACGAGCGAAAATCGACTCGCTTCTTGCGACGTCTTCGAACGGCCTTGCAGCTCGTGCAACCTTCGTTAAATTCGCATTAGCCTTCGTTCGAGCAACTTTGCCAACTTTTAAGTACTCGGAATGATTTGCAATCGGTCGTGTAGGTTGGAAACGAGCCGAAGCGTCTCGGTTGAAGAAAGGGTGCTAACGGAGTCGAAGAGTGCCAGCCAGGCAGAGGCGTAAAAACGAAGGCAAAGGGGATACGAATAAAGGAGGAAAAAAGAGAAGAGGGGAAAGAGGATGAAAAAAGAGATACTACATAGAGGAGGGAAAAAGGAGGGGAAGGGAGAAAGGAGGAGCGGTTAATTTATCACGAGACTCTTGAAGTTTTGCTGGTCCAACAAAGGCGACCGCGAGTAAAGTTTCCCCCAAGCGATGTTTCACGGTAGCAGGATAAGAAAATTCGAACGGTTCTTCGCGGCCAAAATAAAAGTCGTGTCCTGCCCCGGTTGGACAAGACGAGGCGGGGTAGGTCTATTTACGGGATCTCCGCTCTCTTCGTAATAGCTCGACCCTGCTCTTACACGGCAATCCCATTCCACGACTGTCAAATATTTTATTTTCCGGCTGTTAGCCTGCGTTAACTCGCGATAACATGGCCCGTGAGGATCGATCGTGTTTCCTCTAAACGGATGCTCGCTCGTCTAAATATTCGTTCCGAAAATTCACCTAGGCGCAGGATTTCGCGCCAGTCGATCAGATTCTCTGCCGCTGTACCGTCCGTAACCTCGATACTTTTACGATAACACAGTTTGCTGTTCGGCTGTCGCTTTGTCTCGCAAAGCAACCAACGGCCAAAGGAAGGCAGCAGGCTCGACGAGTGTCTAATTAAAATAAACGCGAGGCTACTTAAAAAACGGCGATGCAACAAAGTAGGAGAAAAGGATAGATGCATGGAAGGATGACGAGAGGAGAGAAAGGAAAGAGTGGAAATGGAACGAGATGTCGATAAATAAAATATTATTATTCTCTCGGATTCTTTGACGGCAGATACTTGACGCGGAGAGAGAAAAAGTCACCGAATACATAATTATCCGATTCCAGATTTGCGAATCGGCGCAACTCGATCACAACCTGATAATTCCTTCTGCCTGTGTAAACAACTCGGTTCGACTTTGAATCTCCGTTGCTTGCTGTTTGTTCCGTTTTATTCCTTTGTTCGTTCCGTGCAGTTCGAGTTCGTCGCGAGAAAAATTGGTCGAAACGGAAGCAGATCGTCTGGAAATTGGAGCAGGTACGTAGATGAGGGAAGTAATCGTTGCAAGGAATATCGGGAACGAAGGTTTCAAGGTGAAGAAAGACGAAAGAGGGGACGATTGCCGCGAATGATCGGCAGAGACGTTGAGCGATAATCCCGCATCGTGCGATTAATTTATCGGCAGGCTGTTCGTAAACGAGCGAAAGATAGGAGGAGAGGGCGGTCGATTGCTTGCCCTTTCGAAAGCTTCGCAAAGGCCCCGAATGGAGAAACCGATGCAAACGAGAAATTGTTTTCAAAGTCGTGAAAGAATTATGGCGTGTGTATAGCGGCTCGCATATTTCGCGGCCGGACAGCGTCAGGAAATTAAGCGAACGGTCTCAAGGGCGGCGTTTTCGGACTCAAAACTTGGCCCGGCAAACTTTTCCCGCTATTCCGGCTGAATTTATCGGTTCGCGGCTACAAATAAATTATCGGTAACCGTGACTACCGTACAAAAGTCGCGGAACTTGTACTTTGAACAAATCCCTTATCGGGATCGGGATCGGGATCGCGATCCTCCAGCTTTTCTTGAAATATTCAACGGGTACCGTGCCGTCGCGCACCACTCCGCTGCCGCTCGGTTCTCCACCTTCGTGTAACTTTCACGATGCTTGTTCGCCGACTAACGAGCCGAAACTACCTCGGTAAGTGGTCGTTTCGGTTAGCTCGAGAAAAAATTCCAGCCGACAACGAGAGAGAGAGAGAGAGAGCTAATAACGGCCGAGCTAATTCAATTTTTCCGACGAAAAGACGGAGGAATTTCGTGACTATCGAGCCACTCGAGCGTGTCGTCTTCCGACTAAACGTACAAGGCCGTAGGTGGGGCCAGGTGTGCGATCGGAACGAAACTTTCGTCGGGAACGGAAGTGGCGGTCGTCCGGTTCCGACGAACGTCGAAAATCGATGTTGCTTTATGGGCCGAATGACAAGATAAACGATCGTTGTTTGACGTTAAACTGAGCGATTTATCTCGGTGTAACATACAAGGTGTATATTCTTACCAAGTTTATTCCTTAATAAAACCGAAACGTCAAAATATATACTACGTACGTTTGAGGTAGGCGCGTAGGACGCGACGTCCTCCTATTTCAGTCGACGTCTTTCGTCCGGGATGCTTTCACGCGACACGCACAATGGATGGGCGACGCGACGCCGGCAAAAATTTCCAATGGGATCAAAGCGACGAACATACTGGAAACGAAATTGCGACGGAATCTGGAAGAAACGAGTCACTCGTCTCGTGCATACGGAAGTGGAGATACCGCGTAAAAGGAACAGAACGTCCCATTTTTCCTTCTATAGACCTTCCACGGATGATTGTAAAGCTGCCGGGGCGTTTACGACTCGCGATCAAGTTAGCGTTAGGTTGGCCGGTTAGCGTTGTCTCGTCGAAAAATCGCCATTCGATATTCGAACGGCGGAGGAAAGGAGAGGGAAACGACCAAGTTTTCGATAACGAGAAGGAACGTGGCAGACGCTACGGTTTGAACTTTTCTGTGAACGGCAAAAGGAGCGAACGCGTACAGCGCGTAGAGCGCGTAGACCGCGTACGAATCTGCGTCGGATCCGATAAATTTTTTTCCAATTTCCCGTTAAATCCGCCGGTTTACGTTTCGTTCGCCGACCGTGAAAGCGGCTTGATTATTTCGAACGCGAAACAATCGGTCGTGACAGAACTGCGAGGGGAACGGAAGGGAACGGGGTTGAAACGGGAGGAACGGTGCCAAAGGCGCGTGCTGCGTAAATGCGCGACGTGCCTGGCGAATTCTCCTTTGTTTTCCAAGCGCTTGTCTTTTCAACCAAACGAACAAATCCTCCGAGACTCGCACTCTCTTCGGGTTCTCTCGTTCGTCTCGCGGCTACCAACGAATCAGACTCTCGCCATGCTTTCGCGCGGAAAGGTATTCTTCTATTCAGGTTGCTCGTTTTTTCTCTTCTGATTCTAAGCAAATGCAACGTTTATTTTGCAATCTTTTAACCGAGTACAGAATTAAAAAAACGACGTAGCCGATTTATCAATGGAGGTGTCGACGAATCGTCTTCGAAGGCTACTTGGACGTCTTCTACATCGCGAACCGCTTAGTGTAATTCGATTCCACGTTGTTGCGCCTGTTCCTGGAATTTCAGCTTGTACTCGCCAGTCGGGTCGTACTTCTTCGACAGCCGTTCCCAGATCATTGGTCGCTGAAACACAAACATCGAGATCGTTTCGTTCGAAAATTAATTAGTTCCGTTTAACGACAAACGTCGAGTTCCTGCAATTTCGGAGCTACGTAATTTCAGCGGCCGGAAGTGCGCGCGTTGCGTTACACGGAACGATAGGCGGTGAAAGAGGAGACTGCCCCGCCCCGCCGCGCTATACATCCGCCGTGACAAAAGGGACAAGGATAGAGACGCGTAACCGTGACATCATGATTTTTCAAGTACGTCGACCGTGATACTTTTTCTATTCGTCTCCTATTCTAGCGAAATTAATTAATTACCAGACTCTCTGTTAACGAAGCGTGAAAACAAGAACGTCGACAAGATGAAGCGGTATTCGCAAGTCGGATTAAAAGTTAGCGACAAAGATAAGGCCGCGAGAGTTAAATCGTTCGTTGTCGACTTTTGTAAACCAGAAGCATTGCCGCTCGACCGAGAACATTTTCTTCGAAAGTCTCTGCTCCTTTCTCACCTTCTACCAGCTCTTTAAAGATTCATCACCAACTATAATTAGAATGTCGACAACGAGAGATTCGCAACTTACTCGATTGTACTTTCCCCTCGACATCCGCGACTCACGCCCGCCTCCGCCCATTCCCGATCACGCGCACAGCGCCCATCATTGCGATATCGTATCAACGATACCGGCGGCAAAATGCACGGAAGATCGACGAAAAACGGAAGATACGAGGGGATACAAAGTTCGCACGATGGGACGCGACCAAGTTGAACGCGGAGCGAATTAAACGGCTTAAAAAAGAAAGAAACCGAAAAAGTCGGAGCCTGGGTTAACGATTACCGGTGGAAGAAACGCGAGATCCCCGCAGGATAGAGAACGACCGAAGCGAGGAAAACCGAAGGGCGAAGGTGATTCGTACGGTGGATCGTTCGCGAGGATACGAGAATCGAGACTGTGGCGTCCGGTGAAAGGGGAGCCGCGGTTCTACGACGTTCGGAAGCAAGGACAAATCGATATCGCGTCTCCGTGCGACAGATGATCGGTGCGTTTGCGTTCGATTAGCGGCGGAAGGGTGACGGTGAACGTACCTTGTTAATCAGGAACCGGATCACCTTCTCGCTGCCGTTTCTCTGCTTTTCGCTGCACTTCTCGCAATTGTTCTCCAAAGCGTCCGGCAGAGACTCTGAAATCACACGAACAATTCGATTACGTATAACGCTCGTCCTTGGCCCATTTTCTATTTATTTCACGCCCCCTGTTACCGGAGCTGCGCTTTCGTTCCAACTTTCGGTTCAACCTGCCTGGCTAGTTGGTCGCGATCGCTAACGATAAGGCCTGATAACGCGCATCCTTGCGACTCTAGAACAGGGGTAATTGGCAAACTCTCGTAGCGATGACTTTTTCAACTTTCGCTGTTCCGCTCCTCGAGATAGAGCACGGCGCAAGTTCTCGCCGGATAAGGAATTTCCGGACGATCGTTGACCGACGATAGCGTAATTAGGAGATTCGACGATGTAGAAATCGTAGAAAAATACGCGAACGTAATGGCGAAAATAACGCGTCGTTTCGAACGTTCCAGCCAAAGACAAGTCCCATTGCTAAAATAGAAGCAAATGCTTTTAAACGGGTTGCTCGAGCTGCGATCTTATATATACCGACGAGAGTAAGATTACCGTCTCCTTTCCCCCCCCCCCTCCCCCGACTGTGATGAACTGTGAGCGACAGTTCCTCGGGCAAGCAAACAGGACACAGGGAAGCAAAAACCTTGAAAACGCCTTGAAAACGAGATCAAGAATATTTCATACCGCGACCATAGACGTAACGAACTTTCCAGCGAATTAGAGCAAAACTGAGCCGATCTTTCGCGCGATCTCTTTCATAAACTTTCGACGACTATCTCCGTTGCCAACGTTTGCCAACGGAAACGGTAACGGTAACGGTAACGGAGGAACGTTCAACGTCGTTAGATGTTGCTTGAAAATTTAGCGATGCCAAGCTGGCCTCACAGTACTTTACGCGTCTACGAAACTTTACATGCTGCACCTTCCCTCGAGTGGAACTTTTAACAAGTACGATATACGTGTTATTTTTCGCGCAAAATGTCCACGGAATGTCCTGTTTTCCTTCCGTATGCTCGTTACGATTCCGCTCGTTTCATCGAGGCTGAACGAGTAACGATATCGTAAGGAGTCGTTGAATCGTAGATTATTAGTTCGTCGAACGAGGAAATACGCGATACGAAAGAAAGAATTACAGTCGTAAGGCGGCCGTTCGATGGACTTTGATCGAGCTGCCCTGGAGAGAACAGAGTCGGCTGACGAAGAAAAGGTAGGTGGAAGGGGAGGGGGGTTGGACCGTTATAATTTTTTCCATATGGCGTTCTCGATGGGTATGTCGATGGTACCCTCGTAACGTATGTTATTCCTGCGAATATAAAAGCGAGGCCTGGGGAGAAGAAGGTGTAGGGTGGCAACACTGGAAAAACACTTTCGTGCCCTAGTATCGGCTCGTGACGCTTTTCCCCGGGCATCGTTTACGCCAGCTGCTCCGAAGACCGACGCGCGCTCATCGTTCGTGAATTTCCCGAGACAAGAACTACGTCTGCCTGATAAAGCACCGTCCGTTTGGCCCTCGCGATCCGCTACGCTCCACGGTGAGGGAGAAAATAAAACGGAACGAGGGAAATCCGTCTCGATGGACCGATACGAATCGACGTTGACGGGCGAAGCAGCCTGTCGACGCGAGGGACCGACGACGAATCTCGCGTGAAACGAATCGTTCGTTACCGTTTCGTTCGAAAAATATACTTTGTCCGTGTTAAAACTGTGCGAAGATGTGCCAGGGTCTCGGAATCTTGCGTTCGTTCTGGGACAACGCTTTTACCAACGAAATTGACAGACAACGGGATCAGCGGCGACTTTCTAACGAAGCCGTTACGTACGTACATAGATGCAAACACGCGGGAGCCGTCCGAGGCCTTATCGGCGCATCGCAACCTGTTGGTTGCCGCCGCCACCGCCGCTTTTTAATCCAAATACGTCGTGAAAATTTCGTCCCTCTTCTCGCGCCTCGATTCCCCGACGTTTCTCCCCGGCAACATATTTACCGGCATAATTTATCGTAAGAGCAGAAAGAAAAGGAAAAGGATAGCGGGATAGGAGCAAAGTCGGCGGTGAAACAGGCCGGCGGAGTACATCGCTTTCGCGTCTCCAAGTAAAAAGCTTATCGTACGTCGTTGCAAGAGAAACGACTCGCCGCCATTAACGGAGAAAGAGCGACTGTTAAACGGATAGTCGGCGTTCCGTCTTGCTACGCGATAGGGCGTTATGTAGGTAGTGCCGTTACAGCGGCAGCTCGTTTTGCCCCAAGTATCTCGATCGAATGGAAAATTATTTCGCCTAGGCGGCAAGCCGGAACAGCGAATCGCCATCGATATAGAATATTTATCGGCCGAGCGATTGTTCTTTCGGATTATCTCGGGATTACGTAGAGAGATTAAAAGCCGCGAGGCTGGGTTGCCAACGGTTTTCACGCGCGGTAATGTCGCGCGTGGTCCACCGACGGCAACCGGATGTTATTCGAGCCGCGAACGAACATCGGTCCGCGATCAGATTTAATCCGTACTGGCGTTTCGTCTCTGACGAGCGGCAGATTCGATTGCACGAGTTAATGCGAAACGAATTCGAAAACAACAATTGGAAACGCGGTCAAATCGGCTAGAAGTCGATGAGAAACGATCGGATTCCGGATATTCGTGCAACCGAATCGTGCCGTTCGGTATCGTGCCACGAATCGGCCGTTTTCTACGCTTTCCGCGAGATACATTTCCGTGAATTGTTACGACCGCGTGCGTAATTCATTTGAACGGGCGCGGTGAAAAGAAAAGCGCAGAAATAACAATGGAACGGAGAACGAAGAAGAGATTATTCGAGTCTTCGAAGCAACGTGACTGAAAAACGGAAGAAACGGCGAAGCTGTACGTATCTTTAGCGTTTCGCGAAAGCTTCGATCGACGTTTTAAGCGACGTGAACTGTGTTTGCACGTCGTTTCGAAACGCAACTTTAATTTCCACGAGGAATCTCTTCTATGAAACAAAGATAGATCGTCGAAAACAGACAGACCTGGACTCTGGGTTGAAAGGAGGAAAGTTGCGCGCTCTGTACGAACGTTGCAACACGGAAACGCTACCGGGTTTCTTCGGGACGTTCGAACGAACGAAAACCGTTTCTTCGCCCCGTCTTTGACCGTCGTCCGATGTGCGACAGAGTTACACCGCGCACAACCCCGCAGACTTTCCATCGACGGCATTGACCGGCGGCGTTCGGCTACGGAAGCCTACGAGGAAACCGGAAGAGGCGGCGGGCACGCAAGTAGCTGCACGTTTCGTTGGTACGCGACCGCCAGGACAGAAACGAGAAGAAAACGAGAAACGAAAAACAACCAGGAGAAATAGGAAGTAGAGGGCATTGCTTATTGGATTTCGAGGCAAGAGGTCCCCTAAGACCAAGTAACGGGGAACGTTAGAGTCTGCGCGATAAAACAAGCCGCGCCGAGGGAAAGGATAGTCGGGTTAAGGCAGAGATCTGTGAAATAGAAAAATACGCCGAGACGTTTGCCTGCTACTTTCGCCCGCAATTTATATCGCGACACGACGCTACGTTCTTACGAAAATCTTCCTTTTCGTTCGTTCTGTGTGCCGATCCCTGCTTCCTCTTATTCCCGAACTCTCCGTTGTTTCACCGTCAGTTCCACGTATTTCGCGTCCATGCCTAGACATAGTTTGTGTCTGTCATTGAGGACAAACGGGATGGGTTATAGTTTCCGACGAAATTAAAAACCAGAGATAACTCTCTGCACGGCTTAATCGTCGCCTGATTCGTTCTCCGATTCGAAAGGAAGAACGCGAGGAAACGGTTGTTTCGCTCGTAGGACAGTGCGCCGATCGGCCGATGTAATCGGTGACGAACGAGGGCGACACGGAGATCAGGTGTAGGTGTTGGCCTTAAAAGTTAAAGTTACAGTTAAAGTTAAAGGGTCGACTCACTTTTAAGCTCCTTGCCGTCGGGTGTACAATTTCCAGCGTCCAGCAGGCAGTTTACGTAGTTGTTGAGTAGACGGTCGCTGTTCAGGATCGAATCCAAGTCGATGTTGTCGTATTTGGTCGTGTACGTCTCTGCCAGGACGCAGACCAACATGGCCAAGAAAACAACCGCGACCTGCATACGAAAGCCGGACGGAAAAGCGCGAGTCTTTTATAAAGTGGCATTCTACGTGATAAAGCGACGTAACGCCGTGATACCAAGCACCAACCCTTCACCACCCATTTTCCTCCCCATCATCCTTCGTGTTTTCACGTGGCTAAAGCTAACCGGCTAATAACAAAAACTCCACCGACTTTGAAAAACCGTTATCGCGCTGCACGACGACACTGCCATGGGTATCAAGAGCATCGAGGGATTACGTCGTTCTCGAGACTTTTGCGAGTTACCCGTTGTACTCCGACGACGATCCGATGCAGCTAGTTGGCTGTGATACGTTTCAACGATATTTTACTTCGTAGCCTGTTGTTACGTGTTCTCGAAACTTTGCCGCTACTTTGTCGAGAAGCTAAAACTTGTCGGGTAACTATCGCGTCAAAACAGATTACGCGATTCGGTGACATCCTACCGCTTTTAAATACAACTCGTTCGAACCTTGATCGAGATGCGCTACCTCTTTAAAATTAGGATTAGAAACGCTCGCGAAGTTTATTATCGGAGCGTCGTACGAGCTTGTTCGAATTCTGGATCGTAAGCTTCAACTTGAACGTTGAAACGTAGATGCGCAAGAACCTGGAACGTTCTTGGACTAAAAAAAAATACGTATACCGAGATCGGCCTAGAGACGGGATAATTTAGCTGCGTCGAGTTTGTCAGTTTTGTCGAGACAAAACGTCTTTTATTCGAGGCACGGAAAGTAAAAGAGAGAGTGAGAGAGAGAGAGAGAGAGAGAAACACAAGCAACTGGTTCGCGTGCGACGAGAACCGGTTCGGCTGTTTCAAAAATGCGTAATTACGCCTGTCGCGTGACAAAATGGAAGGGGTTAAAAAGATCGTTCGTCGCGACGCGCTACGTATAAACAAACTGCGATCCAGCGTGGATCCAACTTGGATCGCGGTTGGATCGACGATAGGTGAGCGAGGATAAGTCACAGAATAGAAGGTGATCGTGAATCTGACTGGATAGGATCGTGAAACAGTGGATAGGACGCGACTAGTAACGCGATCCTAGCTATGTGGATCTCGGAAGCGACGCAGCCGACACGATATCTGGCTTGTTGTTTGCCGGCCACCTTGATAACGTCGAAATTTAATATTCCATCGATCTGTCCGAGATTAGAGTCTAGATTTAAGCCGGCTTCGATCCGCACTTGACGGAAATTCGTTCGGGACGAGGAACGCGCGGAACGAAGACTCGGCTCGTATACCCGAGGCAAAAGTGGGGTCTGAGTACAACGCGAAATCTAGACTGAGCAGACGACCGCTTGATCCAACGCGAGGCCGGATTACGCAACGACGATTCGCGGTTAAATGGATAGCAGGCGACACGAGCCCTGATCGAGCATCCCGTTTTCTACGCTCCAGATGCACGAATAACGCGCACATCCGGCCGTGCCGTGCCGTTGTAGCCGCTAACCACCGCACGACAACAAGTCGTCCTTGCCCGTTCCGACTCGCGATTTCCCATAAATCCTGCGCAATCGTTTCTATACCTACGCATACACCGAGCTAACCGATCGACACGCATTCTTCAGCCGAGCAAAGCTGTTTCGAAGATAACTCGGATCGTTTGGAAAATCCACGTTACGCTACAACTTGGCGGAAGAAGAATATTCGTCGTTCGTGGAATTCTCGTTAATCGTTGATCGTCGGACACGCGGATTTCGTCGTTTCGGCAACGTTGAAATGTCCCTTCTTGCTAAATGCTTGCCGATGCTTGTAACGAGTAATCGCCAATAAAGAGGAAAACTCGCTGTTTCGTAACCCAGTCTGTACGAGACGTTCGTCTTTCGTACTTTCGCTGACTCGGGAGACTCGTAAAGACGCGTATAGCAGCGTGTTTGCACGGTCCGGATTTCGCTCGTCAATTTCTTGCGGCTGACTGATCCGTCGTATTCGAAACGGGCCAAGGTGAAGGAGATGAGAAAACGAAGACGAACGGCGCTCGCATAACGATACAGCGCGAATACATCGCGGTCGTGACCGAACGTTTATCCACGGAAATTATAATTCCTGCGTGACGTAGTCGTAACGGCGTCACGGACAAGGATGGTCGAATCGAACCTTGGTTAGTCAACGAAATCGTAGTCGACGACTGGTTACAACGTAACCAGAAGAAACGTCTTTCGGTACGTTAAATACGCTCCTGCGAGTACATTTTACGCCATTATCGTCGAAGGGCTTTTTATCGCGAAAGAAGGATTCTTCCCGTACCGCTAAATTTTCCAGACACAGCGACGAGATTAAGAGCATCGGTTAAAAAAAATTACCCAATTCTTTCTCGAGCCTTCTCCACGAAAAGAAGGCATCGGCGATCCAGCTACCGCGCTATTTTTCATTCCAACAGCTTTCGTCGATCGTTTCGTCCTTACGAAGGTTTCGTAAAAACCCGCTTGAACGACAAAAAGGAAGAAGAGTAGAGGTCGCGAGTCCTCTCCACGGTTGTCCGTGTCCTGTCGCTCGACTAAAATAGTCGGAGGCACGATAGCGTAGTGTCGATAATTACGGAATTGGTGTCAACGTCGCGCCGTGTCGCCGTCGTTGTCGTCGTTATCGTCGTCGTCGTAAGCGGTACACGTAAGTACATAAATCCCATGACGCAATCGCACCATCGAGGAATGCTCGCTGACGCCTTTCACTCTCACGAATAAATTTCACCTCGGTTCTTTGCTCGTTTTTCGTGGACAGCGGACTGCCGTTCGATGAACAAAATTTTGTTACCAACTGCGACGGAAACCGTACTCCGTACTTGGCGATCGGACGCGGATAACTTTTCACGACGATAAACGTAAACGGATCGTGGAAGGTAATCCGACGAGTCAAACGAGTCAAAACGTTAAACGATATTCGTCGTTTGCAAATTAAATTCTACGAAATCTGTAGCAACGATACATGGACCGTACCGACCATAACGAATGCAAATATCCTCTTTCGCGCGATCTATTTACCGCTGAATCTATCCCGGGCTAATCGATGATTTTTAAATAGTCGCGCGATTAACCTGGTGGTTGATTAAAACGCCGATGCGAGCGACACGCCGTCAAAGCGGCGAAATCGTATATCCGATGAAACGGTGCGCGTTAATTCCTGACGATTAACGAGCTGCGCGCAAAGTCCTCTAATTAGACGTAGATTGAAACCACGAGCATCGAAGATCGAACGAACGGCGATAGAACGGAAATGGCGGGCGAATCGCGTTCGACCAGCTCGAATCCAGTTTCTTATCACGCTGCTTGATCGTACACCCGTAGCGGTTACCGCAGACGTGTCGTTGCACGCGACCCGAATTTTCCTATTCTTTCTCGTATCGCTTGGAAAACATGGCGGTGAACGCGTGCGAAAATCATTTGCCATTGTCCGCTGGCCATCTCGCGACCCGTCCAATCCGATTTTCATCGATAAATCGGCGGAGAAATTGAAATTGAAAGTGCGATTTTCCTATCTATTCGTCGAAGAGGATTAGAAAGACCGATCAACGAGAGTGAATAGAAACGTGCGGCTTTCCTCGGATTAAAGTATTCCGGCGAAACGATGATCCGATTTAGACGAATGTCAACGGGCATTTTTTCACTGCGCTGCGATCCGATCTATGGAACGGAGACTAACGCGTCGATGTTTGAGCAAACTTCACGAAGTACGAGGCAAATAAAAGGCCGTGGCCGGAAACGAAGGCTTGGCTGCGCTAGTCAAGTTAGAACGGTCGACGAAATAAAATGTTTGCCGGCCGTGTTCTCGGTTAATTTCGTACGAGCGTGGCAGAGATACGCGTGCAAAGGAATACCGGCGACCGGACGTTGTTCCACCGTTATTCCGTTCCACGCTGCAAACCAGAGATACGTTCAAATGGGCAAATTTTAATCGACGCTGTTCGCAGTTTCGTTCCGTTCGAACGTCGAATTACCTCTGAATCGACAAGAGAGCATAAGCGATTTTGCAACGTCCGCCATATCCGAATCTATTTGTCGCTCGATGCTCCGACCGACGGTTCGTTAACGAGACGGTTCATTTCGTTAACGTGCAACCGTTTCCGATTCCTCCAGTTCAAATTTCAGTAGAAAGTGTTGCGCGTGAACGGTGGTCGTCCCGACGTCCTTGGACGCTGAACGGAAAATATTCGGCACCGCTTATTCCTCTTACGTGTCGCAGGATACGCCTGAATTTTCTTCAAAACGGAGGAGGTGGGAAGGTGGTTCGACGTGGTGGCGCGTGTTCCGAATTTAAGCAAGCGCGTTTTCTCAAATTAAACGTACCTGTAGCCTGTTTATCTCGAGATAATCTTCTTCCGCTGCGATAACTCGAGCAGACGCACGCGTCGCGATCAAGTTGCGAAAGACGTTTAGTCGCCTTATAGCTATGGCGTTAAATGGTTTTGCACGGTGTTAATCGGTCCGGACGATCCTCCGAGGTATTCGAATTACGTCGTCGCGCATAAATAGGTTATACCGTTACATTTTCTCTTATCTAACGTATATTTTCCGCGACCTCTGTTTCGTCGAATGATTTGACTTTTAAACTTACGCGAACGTTACGCAAGGAACGTGAGAATATGTTGCGAGAACGAGTCGGCTTGCAGCGCAAAAAGACACGCTAGATTTACGTTTGAACGAGAGAAGCAAAAGTCGATCGAGTAGCATAGAGATTGGAGCAAGCTGTGGTACAATGCGCGAGACCCGATGCAAAAACCGAAGGAAAAGGGAGAAGGAGAAGGAGAAGGAGAAGGAAAAGGAAAAGGAAAAGGAAAAGAAAAAGGAAAGAAAGATGTGGAAAAACTAAAGATGAGGAAATGGGGAAGGGGGGGGCGCGAGGAGAGGACAGAGTGTGGGAAGAGGCGAGAAAAGGAAAAAGTGTCGCTTACCTTCATGTTTGCAGCTCGTGTGGTGCAGGAAAGCGAAGTTAAGCGTGACTGATGCTGGCTTCGGCGTCGATCAAGTGTTTTATACCCGGCCGTTTGCCCAGCCTCCGAATTCGTCGGATCGGTTTTACTCGTCTTTCTCGCACGTCCGCTGGTGTTGCCGGCGACTGTCCTGCTTCAGCTTGTGCGGAGGGTCGCGTGGACTCGGACGAGACGAGGAACGGCGATACGACGCGACAGAACGGCCGGCATGGAAGGGAACGGGACGGGACGGGACGGGACGGGACGGGACGGGACGAAACGAAAGGTAAACGCAGTCCGCACCTTCTGAGAACTGCGACGACACGTGCCCGTTAATGGATAAGTAGCTCTGTTGCGTGATGATTTTTTGCCAGAAAAATAATGTTCCTTGTTTTTCGCGAGAATATGTCGGATATAACAAACATCGAGGAGGAAAAAAACGTCGAATCAAAGATATACGAGACGTATTTGGTGCGGACGGACTTGAATCATCCTACCGCTAAGTATAAATCCGATCGTTCTCACGAAAGGTGGAAAGGAAGTATCGTATTATGCGATTGATAACAATGCGCGAGCAAATATCGCAGCCGCGAACGGTGCTAATAACAATAATGGCTACAAGTTGGACGAGTGTACGCCTACGTAGGTAAACGCTTACGTGATTTCTTCGAAGCACTTTTTCCGAAGCTTTTTCGCCAAATGACGCAAGAAATGGATAATTCGGTGTGTTTACGAGTTATTTGCTCAAACGTTATCAGCCTGAGGATGTATCGCGATCCTTTTCCAATGTTTCACGATTGAGCGTAGAGATATCGGTAAACCGTCTCGTCGATTATCCATTGAAGCTTCAAATTTTTCGGATAATCGGTTCGCTGTATAATTTTATTATCAAATGTCGTAAGCGAACGAATGAAACTGCGGTGCGTGCCTCGAGTTTCGATAACGATATCATTGTCGGAGAAAATACCTTCGTCTAGCTATCTCGTTCTGTCTATGTTCTTGTAATAATTACCGTCTAACGACTTGTCACGGTGAATTCGCTATAGAACTCGCAGGTATAGATATCGAGATAGAGTCAGATATTAAAAAAGATTGGAAACGCGTCGATCAACGAAGCAAGTAATTGTGTAGCGAAGTAACAAGGTAGGGTAAAAAAATGTCGATATTATATGTGAGAATTGACGAAGCGGGATTACATTTGCGAACCGTATACGAGGAATCGGCGCGATGATTCGTCGTTTACGTTGTTTCTAAGAATCGCGAATGGCTATTTATCGATGCGATTCGTTCGCTTTGACGATACGAAGCTGAGCCAAAGTAATCCGACCGAGGAGGCCTGGCCTTTACGCTCGTTTACGTGAAAATGTTTGATCTCGAAGCAATTAATTCGGCAAGATCGTTATAATGCTTGCTAGGGCAGTTACAAAGGGCGCTGAGTGCCATTAACAAGATACATTTTCTAATATTCCAGCGACCTAATTAAATTAAGTAGTTGTTGGAAATTCGTTTTGCTCTGTAGTACCGTAACTGAGATCGATACGCTCGCGTGTATTTCGAATATAAAAGGAAATAAAAGGTTTGCGCTGTGTAAATCGTATTACAGCCAAGTCGAAGAGTAATTGAATTTCTATTAAAACCGAATAAAACATAAAACATGGTTAAAACATGGTTAAAACATGGTGGTCGAAGAACTGCCTTGGTGGTTCGTTTCGCGCGCCTTTAGCCAGTCCTGGCGTCCTTGGCGTTTAATTCGTTTCTGCGACAAATACTTTGGAAAATTCTCTCGCTCGTTGCCGCCAGTTATCGATCATACATAAGGCTCGTAGTCGATTCATTCGGTTTTCTTACTTAATAAATATCGCTAGAAATATTCCAAGGCGCTCTACATCTACTTCTGCCTCTACGGTCTACATATTCGGACGCGTTCTCGTCTATCTCGTACTTTCTCAAGTCAAAGATACGCAATTTTCGCAAACTAAACGTCGCGTATTCAAGGTAGAACGAACAGCGTTCAACGTTCAGCGTTCGTCCAAAGGTCAGAAAATAGCCGACGTAAAAAAGTCAATCGTCTCTCTTCGGCTGACGCAGAAACGTCGAACGACCATGAGATGCAAAAAGCGTACAACATTTGTCACCTTGCTGCGTTTGTTTTTATATTTCGCTTACACACACGCGATTACGTTATTAAAATCGTTTGAACTTGTACGTGGAATATTGCGTACGAAATCGCGACGGTGCTGGACGTTCGGACCTCGTTCGTTTTCAATTTATTACAACTTGGTTCGCAAGGATGCCTGTCCGAACGGTTTCCATCGGAAATCCGACTGTTCGATCGTCTGTGAACGAAAAAATGTCTCGCTGATAAGATTTTTGCCGAACGATCGGTTCGTTTCACGTCTGCCGTTTAATTACGCGATTGCCCTTTAATTACGCCGTCACCGCGTAAATAATTTACGGACAACGGACGTTATCGATGAACGCGAAATCGGGTAATTGACGCTGCCAATCGTCCTCTACTAATCTATGCTAATCGCTATTAATCACCGCTGCGCGACTTTCCGCATGGACACTGTGTGTTTGAAGATTCAAAGAACGTAATTTCGATCGTAATCGTTCTTCGTAGGCGATTCGATTTCCCAATATACGTGCGAGACTTTGAATTTAAATTGTTCTAAATTATTCAGCATTTTGTATAGTTTATCGTTTTATTGGGGCAAATTTTACCCGAAACGCTTCTCCATCAAATTGTCCAATCAGCGAGAGGAGAAAAGACGAGCACTCGTAATGGAAGAGGGTAATTCGAGTATTTAAACGATGCTGCTCCTTTTCTACCTTGTAACCTTATTTACACGAACTATTTTCCAGAATTTATGGACGCGCGTGCACCGGCAACCGCTGTTCCAGGCAGCCGTTGGACGACGTTGGACGACGCCGCCTGCCCCGCGAGATTTCATCGAAATTACTCCGGCAAACTTTTAATCTCTTCGCAACGAACACATCGTGTCAAAGCAGCGGAGATAAAGGAATTTAAATTACTACTGTAACGGATTTACGATCGCGTTACGTTTGAGATATTCTCATCAAAATTAGCAAAGTTGGTCGCGCAACTCCGTTGACCGATCAACGTCCGAAGATTCATGCAAATTTTATTGAATTTTATCCCGGTAGAGATAACAAGAGGACGAGAAGAAAGAAAAGTTTTTTTTTCCTCGTGCGTCTCGTCCTTCGATTAATGCCATCCTATTAAATCACTGGCGACTGCAGCTCATAGACGAGAAATCTACCGAAAGTCCCAAACGAGAATCCCTAACTCGTAACCGGTAATATTCTTTTTCCGATCTTGACGTTACATCTCACGCCGTGGCTGTAAGAATTTCGCTCCGAACGAGCGATTCTTATAAATTCTAACACGTAAATTCGAAACCGAGAATCTCGACGTCGTAGGTCTCCGCCACGAAATTAAAGTAAGAACTCCATTTGAAACTTGGAATCCTTGCAAGGCTAGCTTATACTTTGAGTCTTAAACTGGGAAAGTTCTTTTTTTTTTCCTTTTTCTCTTTTTTCTTTTATATATATAAAATATATATATATATATAGAGAGAGAGAGAGAGAGAACATGGAATAAGCTTAAACGAATCAAAGAACTACGAAGTAAAATAAGCGTATTTCATTCTCCTAGATATTTCCGTGGAAAACATTTCTATGGAAAACCAGCGTAGAGACTTGTATCGCTATTTTGCTCGTCTCGTTCGATACTCTCCTGGTGTTTACGTCTGCTGTTTGTCCACTGGTTCTTTGCCACGCCTATCTTAGCCTCGACACTTTCTTTCGAAACTACCGGGCGTACGTATCTATTCGAATCGGAACTAATCTTGTAACGCGAACTTGACTCGCTTCGCGTCTCTCGAAATAAAAACGTCTCGTTCGAAAATTCGCGTTATCCTCGGTGAAGGAACAGGGGGAACGTTCGAGCGTTCTCTAGTTTCTCAAGAGCGATATCGTAAAACTGAGAAACCGTGAGACTCCGTGGTCGATGTGAAATTCGGCGAACCACCGAAAACAAGGTTATCGACGTTCTCGGGTTCGTCCCTTTAGCCGCAACCCACGCGAGATAGCGTCCAGTCAGTTTTTCCGAATCGGACGCACTTGCAACTACGGCGAGCGAACGTTCAGGACCGTTCGAGACCGCTCGAACTTGAAACGCAGCACCGGGAAACTTTGGAATTTGTAATTTCAACTTATCCTTCGATCCGGTTCTCGAGTGTCTAGCGACTTTCAATAAGAAACTCTCTTTCGAGCGAACGCTCGAAACGAAGTTCGTCTTACTTAAAAAAGCAATGATAGCGAGAAGCAAACGCGATACGAGCGTTCGTACGCAGAACGAAAATCGGAGGAAATTGGAAGGAAAAGGAAGGGAAAGGAAGGAAAAGGAAGGAAAAGCAAGGACACCGAATCAGCTATCTTGCTGGAAACGATTAAACGGTCCGTAACAGCCGGCAACGCTACCGGAACCGTTTCATTGTCCACGATCAGATCCGGTGGATACGGCATAAGGGAATTGCTCTCTAGTTACATATGCGCGACGCATCCGAAGTTTGGCCGAGCGCTGTCATTATCGCCACGATTATGCATATTCAGATAAGCAATCAACACCATTGAGGTACCGGGCAAGGGTCATAGAGTGGAACAGAGATTCGGTGGAGCGCGTCGGTGTGAGTCGGGTGTACAAGCGCGCTCACCATCGCCCTCTTCGGCATGACCATCTAGAAAACTTTGCTTCCCTTTAGCGCCAGATTAGTGGCCATAATTTGCAAATAAATCGACGGTGCTCGACGTCGCGATCGAGCTGACACGGACGATAGACCGCTTTCTGATAAAAATAAAACGAAGAAAACTCGCGAAATAATATCGATACGGATTTACGCGTGACGTATAAGCTAGGGATAAACGTCTCGTCCGATGTTTACGGTGAACGTTCGATTTTAGTTTATTTTTCGCCGGTACATCGAACGTCAACGTCGCTCGACGTCGTTGTGTAGCGTCGACGTTCGATGTAACGTTTAGCGAAGTAATGGCGCCCTTTTTCTCGCGCACGTTCCCTAATGCAGTGTCAATATTTTATCAATCTCCATCGATATTTTCATGTATTCCACTTGGTGATATCGAACGCTTTATACGTATAGGCCCAGTCCCGTACGCTTGTACACATCCCGTAGCGCTTTTCGAAATCGCAAAGTCGACCATGCAAATGAAATTTTCTATTTCTCAACAAGTAAGTATCTATCTTCTCTAGATTCACGTATTCTCGGTTACGTATACGCAAAATCGTTTCCGTTGTTGTTTACATCGCGTATTATTAATACCGCGCAGAGTAAATTACTCGAACCTGTAAACTCTAAACTATCTATCCATCGTAGTAAAGTTAAAAGCGCGCTGCAGTAAAGTAGGCACACGGATTTATTACCGTAATATTTAGTCGGTTGGTAAAGTCAACCGCTAGTTCTGGCCTAATGCGCACACTGCGCCAATAATCGTAATAGCGGGATTAGAGAGATCGGTCAAATGCTCCATTAATTATAAACAATCGATCAGCGTTTGCCCCGTGAACGTCGTTGTATTTCTATCAAATTACGGATAATAATTCTGGCCAATCGGTCCATAAATCTGTGAGTGTTTGCTCGTCGTAAACGTTTGGGAATCACCGCAAGGTTCGATAGCTCGTAAATCATATTTTTTTACTCTTACCCTCTGTTAACATGCCAGCGATATAGTCAACATTTGAATTACTCGGAAGCGATCTCGCTTTTCGATCGATCTAGATTTCCTCGCTAGAAAAATAACGCGTAAATTCGAAGAAAATACGTCATCGAATGAAACACGATCACGCGATATTTTAATAACTTGTTTGCGTTAATAAGCAGCGTTTTATCTCGCGCATAAATATTGGCCCAATAAAAATCAGGTGACTGTAAACACATAATTCACAGAATCTTGATACACTGTATAACGAGACAATCGATCACGTTCGAAATTCGTTTAGGAGTTTTACGGCGATCGTTGTTTTTCAACGCGGTGAAATAATCGCGGTAAGCCCTCCAACTAGCGAAGAAAAGACACGCGCGACAAATCGCTGGTCGGTAGGATTGGTATTTCTCGCTATCCGCAGTCCCAAGTTTAAATAAAATCCTCGTATTCGACGTTTTAACGTCGTAAATTTCCGAAACTCGTTTCCAAGCGAAACCGGTCCAACGGTGCATCGAATGTCAAGGCTGTAAGTTGAAAACGTTTAAAGTTCGAAGCGAGTATTTTGAAATGGCAAAGAATCAAAGATGCGTTTAACCGTGCGAGAAAACGATAAACTTTCCAATAGCCTAACGAGAACTCGCACACCTCCGGCCGTGGATCGTTTAATATTTGCAGAAAGTTTTCGGGCTCGCGGCAACGGGACACCGCACGGTACGAAGATCTAGCATGATACTACATACAAGAGAATTCTTATCTTTAACTTACTTAGAAGTGAACCTCGGTAAATTTCATTCCGCGAAACGTATAACGCATAACGCGAGCCCAGAACCTTGGAACCTTGCAGGTAAGGAACACGAGTTTACGCGATGCAACGTGAAAAAATGTATAATTTCTCCTAAGCGTCCATGTCGCGTTGCTGTCGATCATCTAAAGATTATCGTTCGAGATTCGTAACGATGAGCACTAAACGTGCCAATTCAAAGGTTTCAAAGTCTCCGCTTACCGCGATTACCTTGATCTTTTACGCGTTATACTAATGCGGTATACTAAAATAAATGATCAAAGGAAAAGAAAATCGATGAGAATAAGGCGCGAACGAGAATAAGGAGCGTTCGCGTAACTCGAGGCAACTTCTTTTTAGGATATTTCACGCCGCTCGTAAAGGTATCGCCGCGATTTTTGTCCGCCCACGTCACAGGGAACCACTTCGGGAGCGCAACGTGCAAGAGAAGAAGACGAGTGGCCGTAGCGAGAGAACCCTGAGAGCGTGGAATATATAATGTTTTAATTTCGCGGAAAATCTGATGATGTAATTTCAGGAGTAGGGCGACGCCCAGCAATTGTTTCAACCGGCTTTCACTCTTGCATTATTCATGATTCTTTTCTTTTTTCCTCGTCTACCAGAACACCGCCTAACCTCTCCATCCTTTTCTCCCTTTTTTCCATTCCTTCTTCCTTCCTCTGATTCTTGTCCCCTTCCCAATTCTCCCTCTCAGTTTTTGTCACCACTCCACCTACTTACATCTTCGTCCGTCCTCCTCTCTCGTCCCTTCTTCCCATTTCTCCTCCCTTCGCGCTTCTTTTCTTTTTTCTCTCTCTCTCTCTCTCTCTCTCTCTCTCTCTTTCTATCGCTATGTCTCTCCGTCGTTCTCTCTCCCTGGCTCTTTCCGTCATCTCGCTGTTCCATCCTCTTTCCGCACGCCGACCTGCCATCCGTCCGTCCTCGTCGTTCTCACAGTCTCCGGATACTCTTTGGCTATAGGGTAGAAGGTTGGAAGTGCTCGTGGCAGGCAGGCAGCAGTGTCTGCCCCACCGTGAAACCTTCTGTCATTGCAGCCTTATTTTCTTTCTTTTGCGGCCGAGAGCAGCTTCAAGGCAAGGGAGAAAAGACGGTTAAGAAAATCGATCGAGGCTCACGCGCGCTCCTCGCCGGAAAAACGATAGAGTTCGTTCCTCGAATTATGAAAAGTGGTGTCTCGTTAAACTCTCCTTAGGGGCGAAAGGGAAAGAAAACGCGAGACGCTTCTCTTCCAACTTTTCAGCCTTGCCACTACGTGATCCCATAGCTGAATCTGCCTATTACGGGATCGAAGGATAATAGAAATGGTCCTGGTACGCCTAACGCCTGGAAAATAGAGTTCCATTGATCCAAGACTCGAACATTCCTGTATTGTAAAGACCTTCGAAAGTTTAAAAGACGAACCTTCGCTGGTTCGCGACGATGGCACTACTCGGTGTCATCGATACTTTGTTACCAGTTTCAAACGTCGCTCCTTGCGTCAAATCCTTGCGTGGAATATTAAATTCCTTCGCGGGCTACGACACATTCCCTCGAAACATGTTAACGAAAACGAAAGATGTTTCTTTATCGAACGTGGTTAAAGGAATCGCGAACGAATCCGATTCCGAACCGACGAGAACGTAGCGGCGATTCTTTTTAATAAAACACGAACGCTAATACCTAAGTACAAACTCAGGAAACTATTTTCTTTTCTCGAAAGGTTTCGAACAAAGAGCCGCTCGTTTCGCTCGTGACCAACATTAATAAAATGCTAATACCACGATGTGATATTAAGCCGATATCGAATAAGTATTAAACATGCAGCCACCGCCGGTTCACGAAATTGAAATTCTTCGCGCAAATATTCCAGCCTTTTGTGAAAATTATACGACTGTTAGGAAAGAAAGGCGTCACATCGAAACTCTTTTATTTTCGATCCAACGGTAACGAAACGCTTTATATTCTACGAATACGAGAAAAAAGAATCGATAAGTAATCTGAAACTTCTAGTTATTGTTTAGGCTGAATTGTTTCCGAGTTAGTTAGCGAAATTAGTTATCGCTGTCTATACTTGTAGGAAATACGATTGCTAACAAGTACTAGCTTCGATTGATCTCTTCGTTAATCGAAATCATCTCAGATCTTTTGCGTAGTCGGTATCGGTATCGTTTTTCATAAACTACCTATTCCTTGGAGAACCATACTAAAACAAGAACTACCGTTACGTTACAGTCATTAAATCAGCTAATTAAATCAGCATTTAATCTGTTTAAATTAAATGTAGTAACTTACCTAAAACCTTCCATAAATCTGATCAAACGGTTCAAGACAAATCCATTATTAGCTTTACTTTGAAATTTAATATTGCTGAGTTCCATATCACACGTTATATTTAGCATAATCGGGTAAAATTTAAATACATTTTTTATGTAATTTATCTACTTCCTTTACTACTACTTTATGGAATTTCAAATGTGTCCAGTAATAAAAGACGCAAGAGTTTTATAATAAAAATAAGAGACGAAAATGAACTATCAAATTATAATCTTGTTAACTTCGTCGGTACGAGAGTCGACTGCCGCCGAATATATCCTCCTGAATATATGCTCACGGTCGAGCGTCGACTAAAACCATACATACATACATACATACATACATACTGTCGTCTTTAATCGACTGTTTATGCCCTCCTCCTTCGCCTTTCTCCACACTTCGTTATAACTGTCTTTCGGCTAACGTGCAATTTCCCAATTTAAATAATTATCGGATTTCGCTTAATTTAGATATATGTCATGTTTAGATTGGCGTCGAACGACACTGCGCGGCAGACGAGCGTCGTACCGAAGAAGTCGATGACCGTCATATCGTATCGCGATCTCTCTAAACGTGTAATTCTGAAGAAGAAACCATCTCACTTTCAATAAATTGTATCGACAAAGCTGGTACTACAACGTGTAACGATTCCAAAAGAGGAAAAAGTAAAAAGAAGGCTGCATTTATCATCTATGTTTTTATTAGCATATGTAAAATAAACATATATCAAATTGCTACATCGTACTGTCATATTATTATGCTATTCTCTTTCGTATTCTCTGCTCAGTCCAAAAGTATCCGTCGTCCTCCTACGATCATTAACCTGCACAAAATATAAAAAATACGTATACTTCTACTGTCTCTTTTATATAAGTACAATAATTAAGTCAAATACACTATGTTCAGAAGTAGCAAATTCAAAATCATGGCTCTCATAGATCTTGGTGAACGAATCATCACGACGGCATAGACATGTAAGGCGAAAATCATTTAATTTTGAACATCGATAAATAAATTCCTTACCTTTACCTGTCTTGCAAAGCGTTAACTTTTAAGCATCATCCTTAGATCCCAATCGTCTATACAAAAAAAAAAGACAAAACACAAAATATATTAACTGTACTTCTCGTTTCCTATCAATTACTTTTTCGTACGAATTAATCAGATTAGCAAATACTGTGATTAATCACGGCGCTCATAGATCTTGGTGGTTAAAGATCTCATCATTTGTAGTTTAATAATAGATAATCTAATTAATAAAACATTATACTTACATTTTACCATAAATGTTTCCCGCAAGCGTTGTTAGTGTATGAACCTGAAATGATTTATATTTAATAGTAACAATATTCTTATCTTTGTAAAGTAATATTGTCATCTATACATTTCAGTTAGCAAATACTGTGACTAATCACGGCGTTCATAGATCTTGGTGGTTAAAGATCTCATCATTTGTAGTTTAATAATAGATAATCTAATTAATAAAACATTATACTTACATTTTACCATAATTGTTTCCCGCAAGCGTTGTTAGTGTATGAACCTGAAATGATTTATATTTAATAGTAACAATATTCTTATCTTTGTAAAGTAATATTGTCATTTATACATTTCAGTTAGCAAATACTGTGACTAATCACGGCGTTCATAGATCTTGGTGGTTAAAGATCTCATCATTTGTAGTTTAATAATAGATAATCTAATTAATAAAACATTATACTTACATTTTACCATAATTGTCTTCCGCAAGCGTTGTTAATGTATGAACCTGAAATGATTTATATTTAATAGTAACAATATTCTTATCTTTGTAAAGTAATATTGTCATTTATACATTTCAGTTANGCAAATACTGTAACTAATCACGGCGCTCATAGATCTTGGTGGTTGAAAAGTTTCATCATAACATTACCTCACAGAGAAAGCTAATTAACATATAATATTTAAAAATTGTACTCACTCGTTTTGGACGCTGCGGAACAACCAAGTACATTCGCATTTAAACCTAGAAATATTGTTAATATTAATGATATTGCTCTATTCAAGCTTACATATAAATAATATCCACGACATATATTTCAGATAGCAAATACAAAATTTAACCGTGGCAATCATCGATCTTGCTGGTTAAAAGGATCATCGTGTACGAGAAATACAAGTCGTCAAAGCCGAAAAAAACGATGCAACTCACCTAAGTAAAAATGGCTTCCTAATATCCTAGCAATATACTAATTCTGTAATTAAAATAAACAATATCAGCTTAAACATATTTTCCAAACCGATTATCAGATTAGATAACTCACCTTTCACAATGTATGTACCATCTTTTATGCTTATCTATGTGAAATCTTTTTAATGGGAATTTTTAAATAAATATATTGGATATAACTGTAAAGAAGAAATACTACAATTAAAATTAAAGTATCTATGTTTCTCCCGATAAGAGGCAATTATCGTAGACAACTAAATCAGTAACGTCTTGGCGAAATAATTAGTAAGTTAATAAATCTTCTTCACAGTATATGTCGTGTCTGTAAATTTACATTAAAATGTATATTTATTAATGTACACAAATTAATCAGCCTTTTTGGTTGTGCGGGTCTTCTTAGCAGGTAAAGGCTTCTGAGAACGCAACACAGCACTAGCGCGACGCAAGGCAGCCTGAAAACATTACAACGTGTATTAAAACTTCTTTTAAATAGATTATAAATATATTCTACTTCTTATTCAAAATTAATTTACCTTTGTAAGGTCTACACGATACTTGTTCTTTGTAAGCAATCGCTTCAACTTATATAGAGAACGACGAGCTCCGGCTTTCATTGTACACCTAACTGTAGCTTTTGCAGGCTTGTTCATAGCTTTAGCTTTTTTATACACTACAGTAAAACCTTTCTTATCAGCCGTATCAACAACACCTACGCTTTTCCTATGAATCAAACCAGAATAACGGTAGCTACTCAAATTGTTCAAATTATTTGGTTCCTGAAAGTTTATATCACACGTCAAATTATAAATTCTCATGAAAGTCATTAGCTGCGAAAAGAAAATTGTTCGATCATACAACAGTGTATATGTAATACAAACCGTAGAAAATGGTTTATTAATGTTACGTTTCTTCAAAAGGAATGCATTATTATTGCGAATAATCATCCAATTTAAATGGGACGACATTGTGAACGATCTGAAAGAATTATATATATTAAAATTTTTGCATTGATCCTATCTATGTACGTGCATAAATATGAAAATTGGCATCTGTATGATAACCTATACAGTGATCAAAGAAGATAAAATATTTTCTATTCAATTTATTAAAAATTTGTTGAATTCTTTGGTTTCTTTTAACAAAATACTTGATCGATCTACCTTATTAGACGTTACAGCTAATAAAAAATACAATATCCGGATATCATAAACGGTAAAAGTAATCTCACCACGTGTGCACCTAACGAACAGAAGTTAGAAAAGAACATTCAAAATGGCGTGTCAAATGAATAAGATGAATTCTAGGAAATTATATGAAAGTATGTCCCTATACATAACCAGATATAACATAGGAAAAAAGTTACCATAAAATATTTCCCTCACTAGAATTAACATGACACAATCTGAAAAAATAAAAATAAGATTCATCAAAACCAGTTTAAAAACGTCAATATTTATTTTTTGCCGCAATTCTTTATCAGAGTTTTATCTACATTTACAATTTTAAAAAATAGAAATTAATCGTTAATCTCGCTTGTTACATTTGCTCAAAAGGTAATTCATTGAACATAGTCATTACTTCATTCGTATCGTACTCTTGCTTATCTCGTTCTTTAATTTTGTTAGATACATCTCGGAAATCTTGTGGAATATAAATTGAAGTATCATCTAAAAATAAAGGATCATCCTGCGGCAATACTTGCAAATTCGCCCACCTTGATGCAACATGTTTAAATACACATTTTCTGAATATTATGCAATGTATATGTTGCAATTTCTCGTATTTTATTCTCATAAATCCTAATTTACTCAGTACGTATCTCCATGATTTTATGATCTTAGCATTTGCATTAACATGTTTTGAATCAGGGCTTATGATAAAAAGTATACCACCTGGTTGCAATAAATCATAGGCTTTTTTACAGCATAAATATCTTTGTTTCGGGCAGGGTAAATATTCCAAAAATAAAGAAAATACAACTACCTGAAAATAGTTTTCGGGCAATTGCAAAATTTCCTTTTTATCGTTTGAATATAATGTTTCTTGTCCGATTTGAACATTTAAAAAGTCACAACAAAAAACTTTATCTGGTACACCACTTAGATCTATTGCAGTTACTTCAAATATATCTAGACCTTCAAATGGATTATAACAACTGCCTACATCCAATAACAATATCTTTTGAACTGATTTCTCAAGATCGTTATCGAAGTTTTCCAATATTTGATTTTTCTTGCATTTAATATTTACATTACAATTTATGGCAACTTCAGTTTTTGATAAATTTGTGCCTATTTTCAGTTTAATATCTTCTTCTCTCAAATCATATTTCTGTCTTCCTTCGTTTAAAAAGTATTCTTCACATTGATATTTGATCCATTCTATTCTCGAATACGTTGAACTCTTGGTGTTTAAGTTATTTTCCATCCAGTGGATAGTTGCCAATTTTTCCATACAAGAAGCATATTTCTAAAACACATACATAAGGTTATCTTACAATATCTTACGCGCGAATACTACTATTATTTTATCTTAATATTTATAAAAAAAAATTAATCAAACCTGCAAAATATCTTTACGACGTATATGTCGTTTCCATGCAATCTCAGGTCCGTAATCCTGAGCTTCTTGCCGCAACGTGGCATGTGTATTTTTTATAATATCTGCTAAATATTTATGTTCTTCTGTCGCCATTTAAAACTTTACATTGTCATTGTTACAGTTTAAGAACAATATAAAATATAAGATATAGAACGATTAATTGTTTCTTTAATTTCGTATAAATGCGTTAATGATTCTCTCTCTCTCTCTCTCTCTCTCTCTGTTACTTTAACCAGCTTTAACCTAATATTCAATTTTTGACGTTTCATTAAATTGCCGTCATTAACCCGTATGACCAAAACAATGGCGGGTTCTGCACTGAGACGATTGATGGCAGAGTACAAACGTGAGAATCAAATTTAATTTCTTGCAGTTGACACTACACTAAAGAAATCGTATAAAACTTCCTCTTTTGCTATTCTTTCCATTTGATTTTAAACGATAATATAATAAGTACCGCATAACTTGCAGAGTTAACCTTAAATCCACCTGAAGGCATTATCGCTGGTCCAATAAATGAAGAAAATTTTTTCGAATGGGAAGCCTTAATCACGTACGTATTTAAGCAATAAAAATTGTTTTTTATTTTTTTATTTATAAAAATCTTTTCGTCACCCGCAAAAATTCGTTTTTATGCATAACGTGTTCATAAATAAAATGTCTGCCCCATATTTCCACCTTCTTTTGAATTTTACAAGTTGAACGTCAAAATGCACGTTTACAGTGGACCAGAAGGAACATGCTTTGAAGGTGGTGTTTTTCCAGCAAAACTTATATTTCCCCCAGATTACCCACTAAGTCCGCCAAAGATGCAATTCACTTGTGAAATGTTCCATCCAAATAGTAAGATTTTTTTTTTACTGAAATATCAAATTACTATGTTGATTCATCGTGAATCCCCAAAAATTAACAAGAATTTACCTTTCTTTAGTATATGCGGATGGTAGAGTATGTATAAGTATATTACATGCACCCGGTGACGATCCTATGGGCTATGAAAGCAGCGCAGAAAGGTGGAGTCCGGTTCAAAGCGTAGAAAAGATATTGTTAAGTGTGGTAAGTATGTTAGCGGAGCCAAATGATGAAAGTGGAGCAAATGTTGATGCAGCTAAAATGTGGAGAGAAGATCGCGCAGAATTTGAAAAAATCGCCCAAAAGCTAGTTAGAAAAACACTTGGTATTCCACCTTAAATTAAGATGTTCAATACTTTATTGGAAACAAAAATGTAATTAAAACATCATACGATTCAGTGTAAAATACATATTATGTTTGAATTAAAATTTTATTGGAATGTGATATGTACTTACAAACATGTTTGTTTTACGGTCATGCGTAATAGTGGTGAAAGTACCGAATTAAAAACAAATTAACAACTCGGGATATTAGTCTTAAAAAATGTATTTTATTTTCAACATTGCCGTACAAACATGGATAATCAAATACATACGCATTTGTTTACGCTTAGAGTACCTTTGACTGAATTAGTTGATGAAGTAATGAACAAAATTTTTTCTTGTGCTCATAGATATGGGATATCTGAGTTTTGCAAATGAATTACAAATTACGTATAATTAAACTACTATATAATGAATGTAAATAATGAATGTATTACAATTACGAACATAGTACTAAATATTCACCAGTAAACAATTCTCTGTTAAATCATTTTATTGTGATATTGAAAAATATTTACAAAAAGAAGCTGAAATAACATTTTGGATGAGTACATTATAGATATTTGTGGAGTGTAACGAAATTTGTACATTTAAAACTTATAGTAAAATTAATGTTACCATTACAAAATTATAGAAACTTAATTGTAGATGAAAAAGGCTTATAAAAGTAGGATACTTTTTTGAATTTAAACTTAAAGTTCTTTTATCATAAAAGTAAACGAAGATTGTCCTTTTTTCTTCTTTCTTTCTTTTTCATTTTGTAGTGTAATACGTCTGTCTTAATGTTTCAATAAATCATGCACACTTCTGTTGTGCATGTTGGAAAGCATACCTCATATTACTTTAAATATTTACAAAATTGAAAGATTTGTGATAGGTTTCTGATTATCATGCGTCCTTCACTCTAATAGCCATCGAACTTGGTGATAAATTATATTAGACTAGAATAAGTAAATTGAAGAATGTAAAATCATAATTTAAGAAAGAATAATTACTAAAATAACAACAAAGAACTTACATAGTTTTAGCGCTCCCTTCTATTAAAAATACGTTTGGATTATATCTTTGAAAAAGATAAAAAAATAAATACAAATATTTGGAAGTAAATTGATGTTTATTAGTAAACAATACTGAACTCCAACTTAAGACGCAATGTTTATGACTAGCACTTGTCAATTATTTATAATAAACAATAATAAAAAATTGTATATATCGGAACATTATAATCAAAGTACAACATCGCGTGTCTCAGAAGTATAACTCGTACAAGTAACCTTTAACTTTTCTACTTTTGTTATGGTACCCTTTGCATACATTTACTTATTTTTATACAATTCTGCAAAACCGAATATACATATACAAATATATGTATATATAGTGGACTAAAATAGCGTTCTAGAACAATACATAAATAACGTATATTTTAACATAATATCTTAATTGATAAATTAATGTTATACTTTGAATACAATTATAAACTTTGGCATATAAGAAATAAATTATTGTTCTATGCCAAGTGCATTTCCCTTCTTTTTTGTAAAGGATTTGTTATAATAATTTTCTAATTAAATATTAAATTGAACCATACATTTTCGTAATCAGACTTAAAGATTTACTATTTAAAAGGATACTCCTTCAAGAATATTTTAATACCATGAAAGAACACTTTGTCTTGAAAATGTACGGTCAATTGCAAACTTTAACATTAACGATAATATCACATTTTGGTATCAAAAATGTAGAATTAAATTTATTACTTTCTACATATCCTCATTGCAGAGATATTATAAAAATACAAAGCTGTTATTCAATGTCACGCTTACTTATATATAATCACATAAAAGAAATATCTTTCGAACATATATATTATATCATCCAATAGCACTTGGCATAGAATTTTCGTATTTTCTTTTTTTTTTCTTTTTAATGTTGATGTTAATAGTAGTGAAACATAATTCAAATAAAGTATTGATATTTTTCAATAATGCTAATTTCTTCACAAGAATACATATGTGCAACTTATATTAATGTAAAATACATTTGTTATAAAATGGTACTAATTCTGCTCTATATACCTGCCACTGTGGCTGAGGTATCATGGTGCCTTTAACCATTAATTATACGCACATGCTTCACATATGTTTAGATTTATCCTTAGACATAGTCTTGTCAGACAATCTGGTAATAGTAATTATATTGCAAAATCTACCACGTGAATATTGAGTATAAAATTTGTTTAATTAGTACTGCAAAGTTCACGGAAGTGCAACAAAAACTTCTGAGCAATATGTATGTATATGCGGCCCTTGCTATTCCATGATTCATGAAGCTGCACAGGAAAAGCAATTTAAAGATATAATAAAACAAAGATTAGTTAATAAATTTTTCTAGTAACAGTCAGTACACATTTTGTATAAAAACTTTCACCTCTCTTGAAAAATCTATCTTTATATCAATGCTTTGTAGCGAGCTCTGTATAACATTACACAATACAAAATTTATCAAAGTAATGTCTCTGTTTCTGAAGATGAGTTTATACATCTCTTCAGAGGTAAGGGACAAAAATAAAAATATGTTTTACATTACAATTTACTAAATCTTATCTGAAGCTCCTTTCTACTTTTCGATTTGGTTAGTCGAAATTGTAAATTGAAAACTTTTCACTTGACTTATATAAATTCTTAGTATTAAGCTACAATCTAAAATCTATGTAATAATTGCAAATCAAATATAATTCGAGAATGCAAGTTTCGGGAACTCTGTCCAAAAAATTAAAAAAAATCATTTACATAAGTAAAACTACCACTTACAAAAAATTAAATATACGATATAACTAAATTCGATCAAGTGCATTGCACGATGTAATCTTGCTAAGTTTATCTGAGCACAAGAATAAACACTGACTTCGATTATCTTGATTCAACCATATAATTTAAGGAATCAGAATTCTATAATTTATAATTTTATATAGCACCAGTCGCTAATCAGTTTTAACAAAGAAGCTCTTACCCTTTCAAGGTAAATATCATTAAACCTTATTTTAAAATTGGCTACAAAGAATGCAAACAAGTGTAATACATTTAAAAGATTGCACATCATATATTAATTATCCTTTATAGAATTAAAGAATCACAAAATATATATATATCTAATGTGCCAGATATTAATAAATTCCTGGCGATTTAATTACTCTATAAAATCAAGTAATGTACACAAAAATATTTACATTATAAAGCAATCTAAAATAACGTGTTCCATCCGAAGATTATTCTTGGAAATGATTATGATAATAATTTGCGGAAAAATACGATTGATGCTTGAATGAAAATATTTATACTATATTATGATTCCATTAATTCGTTGAATATTTTGTCTAAGTTAATCAGTCTGTGGCAGCTACTTCTAAACTTAAAACACGATATAACAACATGTTGAACTGATTAATATTGAGATTTTCTACAGATTGACAGATATAACTGATTTTTATATATGCCAGATTATACCTTAATATAATGTGTTAGTCTACAGCATCTTTCCATAATTGCTTGCATGTGCATCATATTTAAAATTATTTATTGACTCTATATTGATCATTCAATAAAGCGGAACGTCAAATGTAGGATGTAGATTAACTATATTCATATTCTTTCTATTTACGTTAAAAAGACATATTTTAAACTTTTACAGAAAGTAGTGAAATGCATAACTGAATAATCTCTGGCAAAAGCATAATTTATTAACTAAAGACCAATGAATAAAGAACATTATGATTTTAACGTCTATATGAACAGAGTAGTATGAGATATATGGCACGCAAGAAGGAGTTATTCGATCACCGTTTTGCATCATTATACATATATGAATATTATACATTCATTGCATCGTATGAACTTGTAAAGGTATTTTAAAATAAAAGACAGGAACTTATATTAAAACTGATAACATAGAATTTGTTGAGATTATTGTATAAGTGCTCTGGAAATCATTTTATGACAAAATGAGAAAATCATAAATTCAAGATCTGATATCAATCTACTTGTGCATTTTTAATCGTGTCAATATGAATTCTGATTGAAAATTATCTTCGAAGTAATTTTACCTCTCGTTTTCCAATTCGTTTAGTACTTTTATGCGATTAACTATATTTTTCCTATATACGAACTGCGTGGAACGGATTACCCTTCTTTTCAAACAGATATAAAAATTGTATATTTCAAATTTAATTTAACGTATAATATATGTAAAAATAGGTTATTCCCATATTTAATCGTAATATTCTTTAACAAAATCATATGGAACGAAATTGTGTGAAATCTTAAATCTTAAACCATACATACTAAACATTTGGCAAGTATTTCACAAAAATGAAGGACAAAAGATTATATATTTGTACCTCACGATAGGCCTTGTGGTGTGAAACAAATCTTCTCTAATTCACCAGTTGAAGAACTAACAGGAGATTCAGCTCTGTCGTCCTGTTCAGCTAACTGTTCACTGTAGTAATGAGGCGTGCTCAGGTAATCAATGAGCCGCCGAGGCAGAGGTAGAGTGGGAATAAGATCCCTGCGTACCATCTTCAAAATAACAAATCTGCATGTATGCTGTAAACTTTGAACCTGTTTAAATCTTGACACTGGGTGAAGAAGTTGCACACGCATTGGACCTAACACTGGCCGTCGATGAAGAAAAAACAAATATCGTCCACTACGTGAATGTTCTACCGCATTCTCGATAAAGTCGACAATTGTATGAGACTTGAATTTTGTGCAACTTCCAAAGCTGAAATTACCTACATATACAATGTACATGACATTAAAATTGTATTAAAAAAAATGACGGTGTATAGAAGAACTGTGTCAATAGAAACATAAAACTTACCCTGATCGTGCTCTATTCTTACATGTCGCACACAGCTGTTAAGTCTAAATGATAGGGAAAAAATATAATGATCATCGCTACTGTCTCGTACAATGAATGACCCGTCTGGTTCATTCGACAGTATTTTCTCTGCAGCTTCACCAGATATTGGGCCCCAATACCATCCATACTATTATAAATAAAATTTAATAATCATAATACACCTTAATGTCCAACATAATATAATAACTTTAAAAAGGAAATAAAATGTATAAATTACATACATCCTTTACTTTCTCAATACTAGCGGCAAAATCCATACTGGTATCTTCTGCTGGTTCGTCCTCGACTTTTGGCGCAGGTAGAGGCATTTGTGGTGGTATAGAAGTTGGACTTTCACACTTAGATACCATCGTTGTAAGCGCATCCTCCGCTTGTTCGACGCATCCTACATGCCCATTGCTTTTCGGCAATGGCGGTAATGCACGCTTAAAAAAAGGTAGCTTTTGTACAGAGGAATCTACCTCTGAGGTAGTATTATTATTATTAGCATGTTGGTCAGAATCAACACCCTCTTCTTCTTCTACAATTTCACCCTGTACAATGCTATTTCTTTTCTCTACGAAATGGTCCGGAGAACCCAAACGCCTGAATCTAAAGATATTGCAAAGTGTTTGTTTTAAATTTAACGAGAAGTTTCGTTGGCTCTTCTTAATCTTCTCTCTTTCAGAATCGACCTTCTCTTTATGTGGTTCATCTTTTACCTTTTTATGTTTAATACTAACAAACGAATTCTTTTTATGCTTCTTAACATTACCATTATGATTATTGTTATTATTATTATTATTATTATTATTATTGTTATTGTGAATCAGTCCATTGCTATTTTTGTTTGAAATCGGAGTATCCATCGCTGAATCTGTATGCGGGTTACTATATCTATTGTTATTATTTACACTAATACCTTTTGGCATTGCAAGGTGTACAGGTGTATGACTTATTGGAGCTTTATTATCGCGTTTAATTTTATTTTCACTAGAATCACTGGAGCTTGAGTATAGTGTTTGCAAATATTGACGCACTTCATGTAAAGTCATGTGAATTGGTTCACCAATATTATGCATGTGACCATTGGATGTTCGAGACGTATGTCGACCAGATGTGCCCGGAACGCTATGACGCTTTCCGTTCCCAGTTTCATTGCAGCATACATCGGATAATAGTCTCTGTGATTTTATGACGTGTGTAATAGCTCGAGGTTTTCCACAATAATGCCTTGCTTGCTGAATATGGGCTTCTAATTCACTCTGCGAACTAGCAGATACATTTCTTCTTCTTTTACGATGATGTCTATGACGTTTGGGCCTTTGCGGCGTTCTAAGATCATGCAAAGGTCTAACTACATCTATTGGTACAGTATAAATGTCAGAATCAAAGGGCACATTGTACATATCACTAATCTCACTGGTCGTTAAAACATCATGTGACATAGCAGAGGTGATAAAACTGCTGTCATCCACTTTATGACTCAGTCCTGAGGTATTTATTGAATTATGAGAACTGGACAAACGAGAAGAAGCTAAAGAACATCGTGAATTTGGACGATTCAAAGTGCTATATGGAGTGATTAAAGTGGTAGCTCCCTGACACGATGAAGGTGTCAACAAATCTGTTGCCCAAAGACGTTTTGGATTATATACACTACGAGTTACCACTGGTACATGATTTGTTGCAGGTGCTATTCTTCCTTCTGGCCATGATATTCTACAAGATATTATTAGTGCTTCTTCAATCATTGACTGTACTAAATTTTCGGCATAATCGTCTATTAATTGTGGAACTTTTTGTCTCATTAATCGTGCATAGCTAAGGATCGGTGCAGATGAAGATTCAGAGTTAGGAGGAGAAGGGCTATCTTGAAATTCTGGTGGAGGTTTAATAGCTACATCAACCACTTCAACTTCTAGTTTTCCATCAGCATCAGTCCATCCTGGTCCTTTTTTCAATGTATTAAAATTTTCACCGCACATACCATCTGAATAATCAAAAGAATCTTGCGATAAAGATTTACTTTCTATGTCGCTTTCTTGCATCTAAAACAATAGTAAATTATTCGTTCAACTTGAAAATTATTACATACTTTTAATATGTACTTCAAGTCTTGTACGAATATGAACATCATACTGCAACAAGCTATACCTCGATTGCAAGGTGTGCTCGAACTGAATCGCTAGAAATGGACCCTCCAATTCCACTGCTACCAAGATCACTGAGAGGTCCAGTAGCGCTTAGTGAACATGACGGTGGAGAGTCCATCTCAATACTTTTAGTTTATTTGTTTGTTAAAGGATTTATAATAGCCAAAATTTTTGGAAGTTCCACATTGTCCCCTATAATATCATAGCAGAATTCAATATTACTATTAATATTTAGCACTATTAATATTTTAAATACTACTGGTTAATTGTATAAATCAGCCTAATTGATGAATTAATTTTGATTTGGTCTCAGTCAAATTAGAATCCTTACCTGAAAATAGCAATTACAAGCAATACGCGAGTGTCTCGTGATCTTCATGTTTATATAAGTACTTGTACTTTTCATATGGTCCATTATGAATAAGAAACTGAAAGGATATTTAAAACAGATTTATGTTAGAGTAATTTAAATTTACACCTCCGCACAACAGTTACAAAAATCTTTCTTCCATGAATCAAAAGAAATAATTATATTTATTTAATATTTATACTTGTTTAATGTTATTACATTATTTGAAGAAAAAATCGAAAAATTTGACTTTTGAAAAAATGTATTTTACACGCACACACATGTAGCGCGCGCGCACGCATACAGACTCACGTTTCATAAATTTTTAATATTTAACCTTCGTTTATGTAAATCATATAAATTTTTCTTGAGTAAATTGAATAGTATGAGCGTACATGAAACAGAAAGAATCCATGGAGAAACATATTCTTACGAAAAGCATTAGTACTGTCAAAAGATATATGACATAAAAAAAACAATATGTCTTGATATCACTTCATAAAGAAATTTAGACCCACGTTGGCGTAGTACAGACTGAAATTGGGATATCCTTTGGTATGATTCATCTTTTAGCTGTCTATTGTGCAAAATATTCGAAATATCTTGATCAAGGTACATGCCGTACAATGAGCACTTTAATATCCCGGCAAGGTTGATGTTTGCATCGTAGATAGTAGTGGACTACGTTTGACGTTTCGAAAGTTAGAAATGGATTTTACGTACTTATGCTAGGTTACTTGCAACTCGTTCGCATTCACGTAATATCTGTCAACGAAGCAAAGTATCAGAAAAACGTTCATCGTTGTCACATAACGTTCGTTCGACAGACAAATCAATATTTAAAAGACAAACGCAAGTCCTTCACGTTACAGTTTACTCCATGTCAGTTCCGTTCCCACATTCCGTCTGTCATGCTGAGGAAGACTTCTATTCGAGTACTTTCCGGGATCGACGATGCATTTCACAAAAGGAGGAACTGCAGCCACCAATGTGGTTGCACAATTCGAAATGGTTTTATGTACGTAGTTAGTCATACATTTTCAAATGGCCAACATTCACAAATAAAATGTAATTTGTTTAATGCAAAATCATACTTATTTATACAATTTATAGGAATAAGAATATAAAAATCTGTTACTCTCTTTCACAATTATTTTAAAGCAAATTTAAAACAAATTTAAAACGAATATTCTCTCGAACTAATAATTTTGAATAATTTTGGAGACATTCCAACGCGTCGATAAAAATATGTAAGGCATTCAGCATATTCTATTGCTTGAATGTCGCGTGTTGATTATTCATTTTATTATTATTATTTACAAATTTTTCTTTAATTTTCAAGTTATTTTACATTACTCCTATTTTTTTGTTAATCTTTTTAAAGTTGTTGTACATGAACCGTTTTAAAAAGTTCCTAGATGAAAATCTACTAGACGCAGACAGGGAGGAAATCTCTCTGATACAGATAAAAACGGTATCGATGGTGCTGTCGTGTCGAGTAAATGTATCTTCGATCGCTGAACCAGAGAGGAAATCTCTGTTTCGACTGATAATTACGAATTCTAATTTCCAATTTACGTGTGTGTATTTCTTGCAACTATGTACAATCGCGCAAGTGTAAACGGTATGCAAGCATGGCACAGGTGTGCATGAACAATTGCCAAAGTAATTGTAAGATATGTATCTGTACGATCATACACTTGTGAGGCAAAGTGTAAATAGAGATTAAATATTAAAAAGTAAGTTAAAAAATTAGTATTATATTATAATTTGTTAAATATATATTAACATGTTCGTAACATGTTAAGTGAAAAGTATAAAGTAATGCAATTGTATAAAACAATTTGTAAAACTGCCAAAAATTGTATTAGAAATGCTTTAAAATCGTATGTTCAGTGCGAATAGTAGTTTAGCATTTAGTTTGAAATAGTACTATTATTGCGTATTTTGTATTTTTTTTTTTTTTTTGTGAATTTTTGCTTTAATATTTTTACCTGTTACTTATTATTATTTTATTTAAGCAACAAAATGTAAATTTTATGTAACAAACAAATAAATTTGAAAGTACAACTGAAGTTCTTACGTAATGTTCAATCGCAGGTAGAGAAATTAAACAAATGAAAACATGTTACTCCAACTATTAGCAGATTTTTTGAGCCTTATAACAATAGGCATGTGTTTTGTATTAAAGATTCCTCAAATTTTGAATTTATTGACTGCTAAATCAGCAGATCAAATCTCAGTTGTAGGCCTTCTGCTAGAATTAACTAGGTAAGTTTATCTTGTATATCATGCATCAATGTTTGTATTCTAACTTAGCTGAAAAATATATTTAAAGATCTTTGAATGCTTTTTACAAGCAAGCTTAATTTGACATTGAATTTCTTACAGCTATACCGTGATGGCTAGTTATAATTTTACAAATGGTTACTCAATACTATCTTATTTGGAGTATCCTGTTATTCTATTGCAAGAATACATACTAATCTTCCTAGTGCTGAAGTACTTAAATAAAATAAATACATTCTCAATTTTGGTCTCAGTACTCTATATTGCCATAAGTGTCTCTTTCGCAATGCAGCTTATACCGAAAGTCGTTCTTACGATTTTAGCGGTTAGTTAACTAATTAACAATAAATTTAAAAAACTTAATTGATAACTCTCCGGTCATCTTTTAATTTGTTTTGTAATTGACAGCCACTGTGTACTCCAATTTCTGTCTCAAGTAAAGTCGTTCAATTAGTGGCCATTTTTCGAGCGAAAAATGCGGATACAGTGTCGCCGATTACCTGGTTTATTTCCGCATTTACTAATTTAAGTAAGTTATAGATAAAAAAAAAAAAAAAGAAAAATGTTGATCTCTCTATAGAAGGTTTGCTCTATCCATTTCTCTACTGATGGTTCCTAATAAAAACATTGATTTCTGTTTACAGCAAGAGTATTTACCATATGGATGGATTCGGCAGACATTCTGCTACTAGGAAATTTTATTATCTCTGTGATTTTAAGTTCGAGTATTATGTTTTCCGCCATTTATTATAGACGGCATCGAGTAAAACAAATTTAAGTTCGACAGTGGCGCGATGTTACGAAAACTAATCTAGTCAAAAGTATGTGCCATCTTTCCTGTTCAATATTTATAAATGAAAGGCGATACAATCCTATAACACTATGTACGGGGCGTAAAAAAAAAGTAAGTGTGCAAGCCACCATAGTGGCATGATTCTACACTCGACGAAGCCTTTTGCCGTTAGAAATTACTACATAAATTACAACGCGAAGCACGCTTTTTTGGAACGTGTGTTATTTACAGATGCAAATAGTTTTTGAAGTAGCAGCATCCTCAATCAACAGAATGACAGGAGGGCTGACAGAAATCTCCATGCAA
Organism: Bombus pyrosoma; assembly: GCF_014825855.1. Taxonomy (NCBI): domain Eukaryota; kingdom Metazoa; phylum Arthropoda; class Insecta; order Hymenoptera; family Apidae; genus Bombus; species Bombus pyrosoma. The sequence goes on along the minus strand of NC_057776.1, from coordinate 19,462,783 downwards.
TGATGGAAAGATTTAATTGCTGTCAACGTATGAGCAGGAATTGTTGGGAACCACCGTATTATTTGACCCCGTTTATTTGTTTATGCCGATAATAAATGCAATATATTTGCAATTATAGGATATTGTGAATAAAGTCAGTTTAACCTCTATGAGTACTATGTAATCGCTCTTAGCCGTGAAGTAACTACGGACGAGCGTCGTATCGAGAAGATTGAAAATTGTTGAAACTTTAACAATTTTTGCCAAGAGAATTGCGGTTGGATTGCGACCTATGGGGTCTATTTAAGATTTCTGATCCTCATGACGAGTAAAGTCCGATGTAATAAAAGATCTTTGATCTTGAATTTCAAGGTTAAGATGAATTTTGTATAAACCTTCTTTAAGAATTTCCACCAATTCGAAGGCGCAGAATCATGCTATTTATGGTGATTTTTACACTAACTTTTTTTTTTTTTTTTTTCGCACCCTGTACTTGTACCATTTAATTCTTTCGCCCGTTAAACGAACACTAATTCCGTAAAACCGTCATTTGTACGTAACGAAATATTGTATATAGACGAATGCTAAAAGTGAATAAAAAATGTTATCAATAGATTAATCATAATCTAAGATTCTTACGACTTCCTTCTCAACCACGTTCTTCCGATTTAGATTTCTTTGAAAAATATTACGCAACTAATTCTTGAGAGAGGAATTTTTAATCGCCTAGACGTCTTCCTAAAACTGCAAGTCCAAGGATAAATACAAGCGTGAAATTAAGAGAACCAAGTCGCGTTATCGACCGATAGATTTAATCGTTTGAATAGCTATGTACTATGTATCTTGAAGAACGTTAGTCCTCTGGTTTGTTCGCGAATAGACGTACAGTGGCGATCAAAGTGATTCGGCGATCGAGAGAAAGAGTAGACAATAGTTCGTACTGCTGGGCAGAAACAGCATGCACATGTGTAGGGGCACGGAATGGCATATGGTTTCGAAGTGTGTGGACCATCCTTCTAGAATCGCCACCCCCACTGCCCCTCTACCACAGATCGGCGGTCCTCGATGACCTCCGGCCTGTCAGTCTACACCGAGAAGCTGCCCGGGCTTCATCAACTTCTTCGCGTCTCTCTCGCCGCATTCTCCCGAAGAAGGAACGAGAGTGAGAGGGGGGACAGAGAAAAAGAGAAAAGGGGCCGCGATAGTTTCAAGAGAACACGCCGCGTTAAAGGACGAAACAGCAGAGGTGCCGACAGTGGCGGGCTCAATCAGTCCACCGTCAGGATGGCGAGGTGGTTGCTGGTCGCTTCGTTGGCCAGCTTGCTGGTCCACCAAACGAGAAACGAAATCCTGACGCCGCCGTATTTCAATCTAGCCGAGGGCAAGGAGATTATCGCGTCAGCCACGTGTGGCGTCGACACCCCCGGCCCGGAACTCTATTGCAAGCTCGTCGGCGCGAACGCTGATCAGCACGAGGACATTAATCTGATACAGGGTCAGGTTGGTATACATCTGCGTTCTCTTTCTATATCTTTGACCTTTACTTAACAACCACTTTTGTTCCCTTTTTCTTTTAGTTAGTAATCTAAATCGCGAATGAGAAGATACCTTAAGGTATCGCAAAACGTATAAAAAGACACACTGAATAAGGGCTTAAATTTTAATTACCAAGTACCGAGAGAATCTAGACTAGTTATTGCAAATATTTCGTAAATTTCGATGTGCTTTGTTCGTTTCTCACCGAAACGAAAGATATTTGATATTTATCTAAGAACGTATGCCGTTTGCTTTGAATCGTTTAGTTGGAATTTATTTAGTTAGGCTATGTCGCGGTCTCGAACCAATTTTTATCTATATTTGGTCCTTTGAGTGCAAGAGTTTATCACTCTTTAGGCAACCATCCGCTTACTCAACCACTTTTTTCCAACTTTATGGAATGGAAATATCTATATAGGGTTTTGTAAATTGCGAGCAAAGAGGATTGTAGTCCTAAAAAGGAATTGAGCGTTGTAACTAAAGAGAATTCCAATCTTTGTAAATCGTCATTTTTGATGCTATAATATAATATATATTATATAGTATATATATTTATCTATATTTTGTGTTTGTACATATTTTTTTTTAACGCATTTTTTTTTAACGAAGATTTATCATCGTTATATGTAATTTAATATAGATGTTAGTCTTAGTATGCACGTATCAACTTATCGTTGTTGGAATTGCGATAAGGGAAGTTCATACAAATTATTTATACGAAGAAATGTCAGTGAAATTATACACAAGTTATGCATTTTATTCGTCTATTTACTGATGAACCTTATTTTATCGGTATCTAAGTACCTTTGACGATACTCTGCTCTTTAGTAGGGTTTCTTGGAATCGGTGTAATGCGTGCGAGGGGATAATCGTAATATGAACTTTAACGCGAGAGAACAGTTTCCTAGCGAATTGTAAATATTTTTAAAGATTCGTTAAAAAATGTATACAGGTCTGTAGTGAATGAAGAAGTTGTCACGATTATTTTATCTTTATCGCTGTTAATGGCTTTGTATTTCTTGGTAGTGGTATATCGCAAAACCGAGTTACCGTTATCAAGCAGGAAATAATAAATTAGATGACCGATTTCGTAGTCGCGCAATATTTAAAACGATCGATTGTCTTTACATTTCCAACCGGAAAAAGTTATTTTTCCTTTCTCTGCGTGTAGTACATTTTACGATCGTTTCGTTCTGATAGCGGACTGCTTCTTACGCTGATCGTAGAGCAATTGATATTATTAGACAATTCATAAATTCGGGATCCCCGAATGGGTCAGTGGCCACTCGATTCTATGACATTACGTGTATGTATCTATTTATGCGGGCGAAAGAAAATGCCATGTAGACTAGAAGTGAGAGGGCCGATAAGGAGTTACCGATAAGAGTGACCTCTCGATAACACTTGACCATCTTGTCTTTTCAAATTCCGAACGGTCGAACTGACACGGATGTCCCATAAAGATTCTTAAAAATATCTAATCTGTTCGTAGAAACCACCGTAAAAATTATTTGATATTTAGTCGCGTTTAAAAATCGAACGCGTTACACGGAGAATTAAATCAGAGAATTTTTATTTAAATTTCAAGATCGCGCGATTTCTATGTATCGTTGAGATCTTGGATATGTTAGGTCGTTGAACTCTATATTAATAAATATACATATATATTCGACGTACGTGCATACGAGAGTGTACGTGTGAATAAAAGATTACTCTAAATGAACAGCGACTATCGAGATGTCATGGTTGAGCGAGAATTTTCCTTTCGTTTCGATGTTTGCTTTACGTTTGAACGTAGTTTGAAAATTTGAGGAAGCACGATAATATAGCGTTGTCGATATCTAGGTATGCGATTACTGCGATGCGGACAACCCAGAGAAGAAGCATCCACCGGAATATGCAGTCGATGGAATGGAAACCTGGTGGCAATCACCGCCGCTTTCCAGAGGAATGAAGTACAACGAAGTGAATCTGACGATCAATTTTGAACAAGTAAGTGTAAACAAAATTGCGAATTTTAACGCAATATTTTATGGATAAGTGTCCGAATTGGCGAACCTGAGATCAACGAGATACAGATAACAGATTCCAAAGACGATACGTTTGATCAGTTATTTTTTCCCATTTTTATCGAATCGAGCGACCAGATATCGAGAAATAAAAATGAGTAAGCAGAAAATAAGAGAATTGACACCAGCAGGAAATTATGAGCCTGAAATAATGGTGGAATAAGTATTTTATCTGTAACAAATTGCTTTATCACGTAGTAGGCGTTTTCCTGCGAAACGGGAAAGAATTATCTTCGCGTCATTTCCTGAGGACAATAGAAAACACGGGTTTCAGGGAGCAGGGTAAATGGTACAGCGAATAGATATTCTTTTCGTTCGTGCAATCTGTTCGGTATCCGATTATCCAACTTCTAAATCTAAATAGAAAGAAAACCGGGAAAAATTAAATCCGCGATATGCTAAAAAATTGGTAGCTAATAAGAGAAATTAGAATTCGATAGGCTATGGATACGTGTTCTTGTCGTAGACACGGGGTTATTGTCTTTTCGCTAAACAACTTCTTAAGACTCATTTACGCCTGCGTTAACGTGCTCTCTCTCTCTCTTTCTCTCTCTTTTTCTCTTCTCGTATACTCTCGACCACGTGTCCGGAAACGGGGGGAGGCACGAATTTAACGTTCCAAAAACTGCGGAGTTCGACACACATGTTCCTCAGTTCTTGTTACAAAAGTCCTATGCTTTCGTGTTGTTTCTAGGTAGCGAGAAAACGAGGCTCGTATTATATCGATATTAAACGCCATCCTTCACAGAATAGCGGAAACTCTAACTTACTTACGCCTTTCTTTCGTTACTTTTCTACAAAATACAAATTCATCCAATCAATTTCTAATTGATCTAGATTTGAATAAAGATTGGTAAAATGTCTTTCATAGGAATTTCACGTGGCATACGTGTACGTCAAAATGGCAAATTCGCCGAGACCCGGACTCTGGGTGCTTGAAAAATCAACAGATTACGGAAAGACCTATACGCCTTGGCAATACTTTTCCGATACCGCTAACGATTGTTTAACTTACTTCGGCGTGGACAGTTATAAACCGATCACCAGGGACGATAGTGTCATCTGTACCACGGAATATTCTCAAATCGTGCCACTGGAGGGTGGCGAGATACCGATTTCGATCCTGAATAATCGTCCATCCGCGAAACATTACTTCAATTCCACCTTGTTGCAAGAATGGACACGAGCGACGAATGTTCGTTTTCGTTTCTTAAGAACAAAAAATTTACTGGGGCATTTGATGTCTTTAGTGCGGGAGGATCCGACCGTGACCAGAAGAGTAAGTGTTCTCGAAATACGATAAATTTTACCGCGATAACGATAAAACGAACGATTACAGCTAAATTTGTTGTATTTCAGTACTTTTACTCCATCAAGGATATCAGTATCGGAGGTCGGTGCATGTGCAATGGCCATGCGGATACTTGCGATATACTGGATCCAAAAATGCCGAAGAAACTCGTTTGCAGATGCCAACATAACACTTGTGGAGCGCAATGTGCGACTTGCTGCAAAGGATTTGAGCAGAAGAAGTGGCGGCAGTCCACGGCGTTTAAGAAGTTCACTTGCGAACGTGAGAATAATTTCTTTGTCTCTTACGCACTACTTGTCCGTTTTTCCTTCGCTTTAAACCGAAAGTCACTTTGCTCCATGAAGCAAAACATCGTTACTTCTTGTAGCTTGCAATTGTTTCGGCCATTCGGATGAGTGTGAATACGACACGGAAGTGGACGAAAAACACCTGTCATTGGATATTCACGGTAACTACGAGGGTGGCGGTGTGTGTAAAAACTGTCGGGACAACACCGAGGGAATTAACTGCGATCGTTGCAAACCGATGTTCTACAGGCCGCGGAACAAACCTTTGAATGCAACCGATGTTTGTCAACGTGAGTCATAACTCCATTCAGCCAACGATTTTGTTAGAACGTTATTACAAAGTATCATTTACATCGTTAGTTTTCGTTTTTCAATAGCGTGTCAATGTAACGGATTTAATCTGACTGGGAATTGCGCGGATGCCACCGGCAAATGCGAATGTCGAAAAGAATACACTTCGCCTAATTGCGACAGTTGCAGCTATGGATATTATGGTTATCCAAATTGTGTTCCTTGCCAGTGTTATAGCAATGGGACACACGGAGATCATTGCAAGGCTATAGACGGATCTTGTCCGTGCAAGTCGAATTATGCCGGTCATTATTGCAACCACTGCGAGCAGGGCTACTATAAATTCCCCGAATGTTTACGTGAGTAAACCGGAGCGTTTCTATCCGCAACGAATTTCATTATATAACGTAATTTGTGTTATGATCGATTACAAAATTTTTAGCCTGCGAATGCAATTCCTTGGGTTCCCTCAACGATAACTGTGACGTAATTTCTGGCAATTGTACCTGCAAGAATAATTATGGCGGAAGGACGTGCAACATTTGCGAAGATGGCTACTATAATTACCCTCTTTGTACATGTAAGCGTATCCAAAAAAAAAAAAAATAACCGTGCTATATTAATTATTAATACGCCTTTAAACGAATTTTAAAATGAGTTAATTATAAATATCCAACGTTGTTGTTGTTGTTTGTCTAGTTTGTAATTGTGACGCACGTGGAACCGAACCCGGAGTTTGCGATAAAACGGATGGTTGGTGTCTGTGTAAGAAAGGATACGGCGGTCCCAGATGTGATCAGTGTATCAATGGGTATTACGGGTTTCCAAATTGCAGGCCTTGCAACTGTAGCTTAACAGGGTCGTCGTCTATTAGCTGTGACGCCGTAGGAAAATGTTCTTGTCTGGCTAATTTCGCTGGACGAACCTGCGATCAGTGCAGCCCTGGATACTACATGTATCCAGAATGTATAGGTACGTAAGATTTCTATTTATAACTATCGTGTTCAGTTAAGCTCAAGAGCTTACAGCGTTTCCCCTACTCTGCTTCTGACGATGTAGTAAGGGAACGCTGTCTAGTTGCGCCAAGCATCCGCAAGACGTATACACTACGGTCGGAGGTCATTTCTTAGGCTGCCCTTTAAGGCAAACGCAACTCGCATCTTTCTTTATTCATCCTGCGTTTCTTTCTTCTTTCTTTTTTCTTTTTTTTAACTTGAAGAAAAGTAAAAAGCTTCAGTCAAGTTCGAAACCCGCAAACTTGATTGTAGCAACTCATATTAAGCTTATTATCATCTAGCCAAAGGCTACCGTACTGGGTACAAGTAAAAAAATTGCAAGAAGAAGTTACCGAAACTGATAATCCTTTATCGCAATCGTAGCCTGCAACTGTGACAGCCACGGTTCGATTGGCGCGTCCTGCGACGCGGAGGGTAAATGTCAGTGCCGGGAGAATTTTGACGGCGGCAGGTGTAGCCAGTGTAAAGAAGGCTTTTATAACTTCCCCACTTGCGAGGGTTGCAACTGTGATCCAGCGGGCGTGGTGGAAACGTTCCAGGGATGCGGCTCTTTGCCTGCCGGTGAACTTTGTCAATGCAAGGATCGCGTCGAGGGCAGGATCTGTAACCAGTGTAAGCCGCTCTATTGGAATTTACAGCCTTACAATCCTCAGGGCTGCGAAGGTAAATGGAACGACGAAATTTTCAAGATACGCTCGGGAAATATAAGGCGATGAAAGTAATTGTTCCGTGTCGTTTTATCTTGTTTTAAGAATGTCAGTGTAATATACCGGGCGTCATTGGAAATATCGGTGAGTGTGACACGAAGAATGGCCAATGTATCTGTAAGCCTGGAGTGACCGACAGGAGTTGTAATCAGTGCGTGGATGGCACGTACAATCTTCAAGAGAGCAATTTCTTCGGCTGTACAGGTATGTACAATTAATCGTATATTACGCGCCAGTAACCAGAATTATCTCAACGAATACAAATTATGTAAATCTTTCGTTTTAGATTGTGCTTGCGACATTGGTGGTTCTGTAAATTCGGTATGCGATAAACTAACTGGCCAATGCCAGTGTCAGCCACGTGTCACTGGTCTTACTTGCAAGGAACCCTTAAAAGCCCACTATTTCCCGACTCTTCATCAATTTCAATACGAAGCAGAGGATGGAAGAACACCCAGCAACAGCCCTGTCCGTTACGGTTTCACCGAAGATCACTTCCCAGGATACAGTTGGAAGGGATACGCGGTGTTTTCTGCCCTTCAAGACGAGATCATTCTGCACGTCTTTATTCAAAAGTCGTCCCTCTATAGAATGGCTTTGAAATACGTGAATCCGAATAACGAGCCGATCCTTGGGACAATCACTATCACCCCGGAAAATCCACTGGAGGTAGAGCAACAGTTTAAGGTCAATTTCAAGCCAACCGTAAAACCGTTGTTTGTGACCGTCGCAGGACCCCAAGGTAATCTTCCTTCGGCTATGGTTATGAATCCAGGCTACTGGTCCATTAGTATCGCCACCAAGAATAGCCTTTTCCTCGATTACTTCGTGCTGCTTCCATCCGAATATTACGAAGCAACTATTTTAACTCAAAACGTGAATATTCCTTGCGAGGTTGGTTACAAGGGACTCTGTAGACACTACGGTTACCCCAATCTGACGATATTTGACTCTGTTCACGGTGCTGGCGGTTTCTTGAACGAAAACGACGTCAGAATCCCCCTGACTGAATATTTTATGGATAGAGATATCCTGCGTGAAATTGATAAAGTGGAAGTTCCACTGATCAACGAGAGGCAAGAAGAAATACACTTTGACTTAAGGATCTCGAAACCCGGCCTGCACGTCCTGTTGGTTACATACGTGACACCGAAAGATGAGAACGCCACGTCAACTCTTTTGATAGAAGCGAATACAGTTGGAAAGGGAAAGGCTACCCTGTATCCTTGCAAGTACACCAGTGTTTGCAGACAGGTAGTGACCGACACCTATGGCAGAGTAGCTACGATGAATTTCCCTTCCAACTATATCAGCTTGATTTTAACCGGAGATCCTACATCGAACGTGGCCATTGACTCCGTCGTTGCTATTCCGTACAATCGGTGGTCCTTGGATTATGTTAAACCAAAATCTATATGCGTCAGAAAGAACGGAAAGTGCGTGAAAGGTCAGTTCCCCGGGGCAGCAGACGCGAAGAAAATCGAATTCGAAAGCAGCAGCACGATTGCCGAATCTGAGAATAGACCATTTGGAATTTACGATAATAATACTAAATTAATTTATCTGGATGATAAGAATACAATGGTAGATATTCACGCGAAAGTTTTACAGCCTGGAGATTACACTTTCGTCGTGCAATACTATCAACCGAACTATCCGGAATACGAGCTCGACGTGTTGGTGCAAAATGGAAAATTCTACGAGGCAAAGATGTCTGTTCCCCACTGTCCCAGCAACAGTGGATGCCGCAGCGTGGTGAAACAAGAAGACGGTAACATCAGATTCCAACTGATCGAAAACTTTATGATCACTTTCAAAGAGAGCGATAGCAAAGGCATCTGGCTGGATTATATCCTGGTTATTCCAACGGAACAGTACAACGAAAAGATCTTAAAGAAGATCCAGTTCGATCAGACGAAGGAGTTTATCAAGAAGTGCGGATACAACCACTTCCACATCAACATCACCGAGGAAGGTTTCTGTCGCGATTCGATCTTCTCCTTAACGGCCAATTACAACAATCGTGCTCTACCATGTAGCTGTAACATCAATGGATCCGTAAGCCTCGAGTGTGAAAAGTTCGGCGGACAATGCCCGTGTAAGGCAAACATTATTGGGAGACGATGCGAGATCTGCAAAACCGGATTCTATGGTTTCCCCAACTGCAAACCTTGCAGCTGTCCCAGCACAGCCCTGTGTGAGCCAGAAACAGGTGCTTGTAGTTGCCCACCAAGGGTTATCGGTGAACGTTGCGATCAATGCGAAGTGGGGACCTATGGTTTCCATCCGATTGTCGGCTGCGAAGAATGCAACTGTTCTCCTCTTGGTGTAATCGACGGAGATTTGCAATGCGACTTCTTGAATGGCAACTGCAAATGTAAGGAGAACGTGGTGGGAAGACAATGCGACAAGTGTCGATCCGGATATTCCCAGTTCCCTCACTGTGAGAAATGCGACTGCGACATCAGGGGGACCACTGCGAATATCTGCGATCAATACACGGCAGAGTGCTTCTGTAAGGAAAATGTCCAAGGATTAGCGTGCGACGTGTGCAAGGAGGGTACCTTTAACATTCAGGAGAACAATCAGGAAGGTTGTACCAAGTGTTTCTGTTTTGGAAAAACCACCAGATGTGCGTCAGCGAACTTGTACAGGGTGCAGGTGTCCGATATGACTAATTGGGAATTATCTCTGTCTAATGAGAAGAGTGGAAATATCACGTACTTGACAACCATACCGCAAGAGTTCAATTTGACGAGTATCGCTATTGGTCTCACCACTAACGACACCTTCGGAAAAGTCGTTTATTTCTCGGCGCCGGAGACCTATTTGTGGAAAAAGTTGACTTCCTACGGAGGTTTCCTGAATTATACCGTGTATTATAGCACCGGGCCGTTCGGCGAGGCAGTTAGCGCGGCTGACGTGATACTTCAAGGTGCCGACACAACGTTGCTTCATTACGCCGAAGAGCAGCCACCGTCGTTCACGAATTTCGATGCGTCTTTGGAATTGATCGAAACGAACTTTATCACCGAGAATCGTTTAAGCGCTACGAGGGAACAGCTGATGGTGGTGCTGGAGGATCTTCGAGGAATATACATCCGAGCTACCTACTGGAACCCCAGTATTACAGCCTCCTTGTCGCACGTGATTATGGACGTAGCTACAGAGACCTATTCACCGCAGTATAACGTTCCAGCCAGTGGCGTCGAGCAGTGCCAGTGTCCGCCGAATTACGAAGGACTATCGTGCGAAGAATGTGCCCCAGGATATTACAGAGTAGATTCTGGACCCCATGGGGGTTATTGCGTTGGTTGCGAGTGCAACGGGCACGCAGATACTTGCGACGTGGAAACTGGCATATGCCTGGTAAGTTGATTCGATGATCGAAAGATGTATTGATAAAGGATTTAGCTAAACTTCACGAAGTTCTGCTAGAACTCTAGATATTGGTTATTATCTACGATTTACATTTACGAGTGTCAAGATTTCTGAACAACATTCCGTTTACCGTAGGACTGCAAAGACGGCACGACGGGTGACCATTGCGAACTCTGCAAGCAAGGCTACTACGGCAACGCTACCGGAGGAACTCCAACCGATTGTCTGATTTGTGCCTGTCCTCTGCCCTTCCCGTCCAACAATTTCGCCACCGGTTGCGAGGTGAACGAGGAAGGAAATAAAATAAGCTGCGACTGTCTTGCCGGTTATTATGGGGCTCGTTGCGAGTCCTGCGTTTCCGGTTTCTACGGAAACCCCGAAGTTTACGGCGACTATTGCAAGCCGTGCAAGTGTTCCGGCAACATCGATACCAACCAAGTCGGTTCCTGCGATTCCAGGACCGGAGAGTGTTTACGTTGTTTGAACAACACTTACGGAGAAGCTTGTAATCTGTGCGCGCCAGGATTTTTCGGCGATGCCGTTGAAAGAAAAGATTGCCGCACCTGTTCGTGTAAAGAATGCGGAATGAAACACTGCGACAGTTACACCGGTCAATGCTACTGTCACGAAAACGTGGTCGGAGAGCAATGCGATCGTTGCGCGGACGATCACTATGGCTACGACACGTGCGAAGGTTGCAAAGCGTGCGATTGTGGAATTGCCTCTGAAAGTAGTCAGTGCGACGATGCGACGGGCCAATGCCGATGCAAACCTGGCGTCACTGGACGCAGATGCGATCAATGTATTTCAGGTTACTGGAATTACGGGCCGGAAGGGTGTACCTCCTGCGAATGTAACATCGGGTACTCTGTCGGGGTGTCTTGTAACGCCACTACTGGACAGTGTAGTTGTCTACCGGGTGTCATCGGGGAGAAATGTGATCATTGCCCGTATAGGAACGTGTTGATTCCGGGGCAAGGTTGCTTCGCTTGCGACTCCTGTACTGGAAACTTGCTGGACGTCACGGATGAATTATCGGATTTGTTGAATCCTGTTTTCACAGAGTTCAGCACAGTGGCTGAGAGCTACTTCACCAATCAAAGACTGAAGTTCATCAATGACACGGTAAACGACTTGTATCCTAAAGTGAAACTTCTGGACCCCAACAGAGTGAACTTCCTGCCGTTGCAGCAAGAGGTGAAGAGATTGGAGACGGAGGTTTCGAATCAGAAACGCGAGATCGATTATACCGCGGAGGACAGCGAGAAATGGAAGCTCGCGGCGGAGAATACCTTGGTAAACATGAATCTTCTGGAGGAAGATGTAATCAAGGAGATAGACTTAGTGAGATCGACCGTTTCCGAGGTAGAATCGTTAGCCTTGAACATTGAATTGGGCACTGGAGCCAAAGTGGACAGTGCCTTAAAAGAGGCTACAGACATTCTGAAAAAGATCAAAGGGGTATCGTTCGTCGGTTTCCGGGACCGTGCAACGGATCAAGCGGACCAGGCCAACATTCTCGTGTCGGAAATGAACGAGTACAACGTACCAGTCAGCAATTTGTCCTCCATCGCGGATAATCTGAGCAACAAGGTGAGGAACGTGTCGGACAAAATGGACGATCTTCTCGAAATCACGTGGAAGGCTCAAGAGCTGGCTAGTGTCGTGGACAGATTGAATCAGGAAAACAGAATCGCAGCTGAGACCGGCAACTTCGACACGGTGAAAAACTCCACCGCAGAGGCGAAGGAAGACTTAATGGCCGGAGAGGAATTGAACGGAAATGCCAGCGAATATCTCCGCGACGCGGACCGTAACACGAAACTATTGAGGGAAAACGTGATAGACGATTCTACGGATACGTTAAATAGAACGATCGACGAAAACGACAAACTACTGGTGGTTCTAATTAGTCCCGTGCAAAACGCGCACTACCACGCCGAACGTCTTTATAATCGTTCCTTGGATCTGGACAGTATTTTGACGGATACGAGGAATACCGATGCCGTGAAAGCTGTTTCCGCCTACAGAAATATAGGAACGGCGATCGAAGCTGCTCGTGAAGCTGCAGACGTCGCGATTGTTGCGGCAAATAACGCGACTATCTTCTCGGACGGTATCGACCAGAGGTTGCTGGATTCGCGAAACGTGGCTGTGAATTTGTTAGAATCGGCCCAGAATACACTGTCGAAGACAACGGGCAAACCCGAGGTGGATTTGAGCGATGCTCAAATGCATTCCACCATGATTTCCGAGCAGAATAAACGCAACAATGAGCTGTTGGATTACATCGACAAGATTCTTGGTAATATCGAAGCCCCTTCTTCGACGGTGGCCCAAGACGCTATGAATCAGGTGATAGAGGTGGAGAAAAATATCAAGCTTTCCGTCAATAACACGAATGCCGTTGATCAAATTCCGGAAGACTTGAAGAAAACGAAACAGCTATCGAAAAACATTTCGGAATCGACTCGCGACATATCCCAGGCGAAGAAGCAAGTACTTGACATCGTCGATAAGTACCTGCCGAACATTGCCAAATTGTTGAGCGACTTGAACGCGAATCAAAGGTCGATAGATACCAATGGAAACGATTTGAAGGGCAAGATCGAGGCGTTAAAGAACAAAATTGCGAACGCCAGGGAACTTGCGGATCGTTACAAGGTCGGCTTGACCTTCTATAGGAATACCACACTGGAGTTGAAGAATCCCGAGAACCTTCCTCTACTTGCCACGTCTTCCAAGATATCTTTGTACTTTAGAACGAACACGACAAACGGCTTTCTACTATATCTAGGAAACGAGGAAAACGCCAAATTACCACGCTCGAAAACTCATGATTTCATGGCACTGTTGATCGAAAGCGGTTATCCGGTACTCATCGTCGATTTCGGATCCGGTCCCGAGAAGATCATCAACAATAAATTCGTATCGGACAATAAGTGGCGTCAAATAATCGTCGAGAGAACCGGAAACAACGTAAAACTAATTGTGCGAGAAGATATCGGAGAAGGTAAAGATCGACTTTACGAGAAAGGATACGTGTTACCTGGCTCGCACACGATATTCGATTTGGACCAGGAACAATCGAAATTATTCGTAGGTGGTTATCCACCGTCCTTTAACATGCAGAACGCCGTCACTGCGTCCTCGTTCGAAGGTGAAATGGAAGAACTTGTAATAGGAGACGATACGCCGGTCTCCTTCTGGAATTTCATCGACGGTGAAAATAACGACAAGATTGCCATGGAAAGGGACAAATTGATCAACTTCCAACCCAGTACCGGTTACAGATTCGACAAACACGGATACGCTATCTTAAGCAAGAGAGATTTCCAGATTTCACCGGACAGCAGAAAATTCAGCATTAAATTAAACTTGAAGACGTTTGCGGAAAATGGGCTGATTTACCTAATGGGTAAAGGTAAACAGTTCCTGGCTTTGGAAATGAGGGACGGCCACGTAATCTATCAGTACGATCTCGGTGAAGGTGGAACCAGCTTGAAATCCTGGAACAAGTACAACGATGGAAACTGGCACAACCTGGAAGCTCTCAGGTTCGAGAAGACGGGCGTTCTAAAGATGGACGGCGTGGATGTGGTGAAAAGCAAAGCGGAAGGAAATACTAAGAACTTGGTGTCTTCGGATAACATTTATTTCGGAGGATATCCACCGAATGCTAAACATCCCTATGAGCCTGTGACTAACGAAGGTTTCGAAGGTTGCATCGACGATGTGGTTATTCTAGATACCATAGTCGATCTCACTCGCAACATTCAGGCATTTGGTGTGGTTCCTGCCTGTCCAGTACGGGTAATGTAACATTTGTAAAACTATTCGAATTGATGATATTGCCGTTAATTTAACAAATTATAAAACGATGCATAAAGCAATGAATTTATTTTTCGTTGTTTAATGTTCCGTGCTGTGTGGCCGTGTTAATTAAAAGCCTAGCAGTCGTTTTGCTTTGAAAATCACATATTTTGCTTTTCTGTTTAGTTTGTAAGCTTGGTGTCTTTCGAGGAGAACGTATCCGGCTATGTAAGGTGGCACAACATCTCCGTGCCGAACAGTCTTCAAGTGAACCTAAAGTTCAAGACTTTGGCAAACGACGGCTTGATCTTCTACGTAACCGATCATGAGAAAGGTGTAGTTAGCTATTTGTCGCTGATCGACGGTGTTCTCGTCTTCAATAGTCAGGGCCATGAACTACGAACAACATCCACGGGCATCAAGTTCAACGACAACGAGTGGCACGTAGTCACGGCTACGCACTCAACCGATTCTCTCAAGCTCGACATCGATGATATTAAGAATTACAGTTCCGATCTAGACGCACCCCTGCTCAACATACCTTATGGCAGTTTGTATATCGGTGGTTTACCGGCTGCCTTTGGTATCCCTCCGACTGGCGCGATGACGCCGTTTATCGGTTGTATCGGAGATGCAACGTTGAACGGTGTCATCGTTAATTTCGCCAACACGACAGAAAGGCCTCACGCTCTCCTTGGAAAGTGCAAGCTGGGTGATCCGTCGTGTAAGCAATTGACGTTTTTAAAATGATAAATAAGCTGAAACTTTTGAAGCGTTGAATTAATACACATAAATATATCTACACGCGTACAGCTGCACCATCTAAACCTGAACCAGAACCGAACGTCCCGCCTCCACTGTTGCCCACGGAAAGTCCAGATGACAATGTCGAAGTATCTACCCAGATTAGTGAGTACGATGTTACGAGTAATAATATGAATAATAAGTACGATGAGGTGTCTAGTCTAGAGGAATGTAATCTATAACTTACTACTCGATATCGTTAGACATCATCGACGTTGATATCGATAAGGAAACGGACGAGGAAGAACCTACGATAGAAGGACGCGGCCATCATCACGATGATTTCGTTACAACCACAGAGGCTAGTACTTCCACTCAAAGAACCACGCCGTTGCACATCGATGAATGTCGATTACCATATTACCCGGCTACGGATCCTGACATGGAAAATGCCTGGCGTTTCGGTATGATATTTCAGCGCGATTTTGAAAAATATGCGAAACGAGGAATTTTGGCGAAAGAATGGCATCGTTTTCAGGTACTGCGAGAAACAGCAGATTAGAATACAGATCTCTAAACGGCAGATACAAGAACGACTACGATTTCCAAATCGCTATCAAAACGATGGCTGACGAAGGAATCATTTTCTATACGTCGGACCTTACCAATCAGAATTTGATCGCTGTGTATATCAACGAAGGAAAGGTAAAGTGTCGATGTTCGATACAAAATCTGGTTCGATCAAAAAATCTATCACAATGTCAGGTAATTGGTATTGATCCGGAAACATATACTCGAGATAATAAAGCCTGTTCATCTATTGTAACATCAATAACAATTTTTATCAGCTTCTTTTACGTGTAAACAAGTTTAGAAAATTCGGATCGATCGCAATTTGAATTACGTTATATCTAATCGTCTCATATATATATATATATATATATTTTTTTTTTTAAGATTTATTACAAATTTGATTGTGGAAGTGGACCGGCTATATTAGTCAGCAATAGAAAAATAAACGACGATGAATGGCATATCGTGATATTTAAAAGACAAGGAAACCATGGACAACTTATCGTAGACGAAGATGATGCAGTTGCCGGATATTCTCAAGGAACAACGGAAACCATGAATGTTAGCCCGCCGTTCTACGTAGGAGGGGTGTCACAGGACATGTCCAACAAAGTTCTTAATACGATCGTAAGTAAATATTATCTACCTGATAGATGTTGAATCTATTTTACTTGGTTCCTTTCCTTTTTAATCAGAGTTTTATTATTAATTTCAGAGTATGAATCACACCTTCAATGGATGCTTAGGAAACTTCATGGTAAATGGTCAACCAGTTGGTGAGCCTATAAATAAAGTGGGTGTAATTCCGTGTTCAAAACGAATCGAACCGGGATTGTTCTTCTATCCGGGTAATGGTAGTAATCTGTTCAGAGCAGGTACATATAGTATAGTTTTAAATAATCGACTATACATCGATCAAATTTTCTATAACGAATTCTAATTCTACAATACAATTTTAGTGGATAGGTTCACAGTTGGCAGAACAGTCGACATCCAAATGGACATTAAACCGCGTTCCACTTCTGGTCATCTGCTATCTGTCCATGGAAAACGGGATTACTTGGTCCTAGAAATGATTAACGGGACGGTGAAGTTCCTTGTTAAAACGGCGAAAGGTTCGATAGAAACTTCGTTTGAACCAACGAAGCCGAATTCCTTGTGCGATGGCAATTGGCACAATATTCGAGGTAATATTTCACTTTTATCTCGATAAAAGAAGGACAAAGAAAGCGAATAACTTTTTGCCGTTTCTTTTGCACAGCTGTTAAACAGAAGAATGCCGTGCTCTTATCAGTTGACTACAAAGCAGCTGAGCCAGGAATCGGCGGGAAAAATGTGGCGGGAGTTCTCTCGAAGCATCCGATCTTCATCGGCGGTCATCCGATGCTTGGAAAAAGATTACGTGGAAGTAGCTCGCAAGCACAATACGTGGGGTGTATCAGAAACATTCAAATCAATATGAGAGCTATCCAAATGAGTCCCGAACGTGCTTACGGACAAGTCCTTGCAGGAGTATGCCCAACGATATAAGAATCTCCAAGAACGTCATTTAAAAGTGCACTTAAAATCAATTAACGTAACGTTGCCACTCTTCTTTGCAACCATCTGCCAGTCAATTTTCAAATGTTGTTTTTTTAACCAAAAACGGAATGACTTATATATACAACGTTATACGACGCCAGTTCATTTTTTAAATAAGAAATGTTTATTCTAGAATTTTAAGTATTTAAGATAATTGTTCGAGAATAATGGGAAATAAGTTAAAAATCATCGGGCATAAACAGCCATATCTCAGGGCCTAGCCACCAATGTATTCAAATCTCGAGGGTACTATTGAACAATCGTAATATGCCTTCTAATACAAATTCTCGAGAAATATCGTGCAAAAGAATAAAATTTTCAATAAGCGTACAATCTCGTTCGAATACACATAAGACTGAACGTCGTTTTTTCCATTTTTTACGGTGGAAAATAGAGCTACGTATTCCCTACTACGCATCCATCGACGTTTATTTAAACATCCAAGTAAGCTATTTTACCATAATTCATATTAGGCGAATTACAAGTTTCCTACAAAAAAAAAAAAAAAAAAAAAAAAAAAAAAAAAAAAAAAAAAAAAAAAAAAAAAAAAAAAAAAAAAAAAAAAAAAAAAAAAAAAAAAAAAAAAAAAAAAAAAAAAAAAAAAAAAAAAAAAAAAAAAAAAAAAAAAAAAAAAAAAAAAAAAAAAAAAAAAAAAAAAAAAGAAAAAAGAAAAAGGAAAAAAGAAAAGGAAGAAAACGAAGTAATAACGATATACTTATACAGAACGTATTGTAATACACAACCAAAGAAAACTATTTTATACCATAATGAAAGTTATAAAAAGTTCTGCGCTATTGATAAAAAAGCTTTGTGACTTTTCTGTAAACATAAAGACATTTAGAAAAATGAAGACGCTAAATAAAGAAAGTAACATGATTAAAAAATATATATGCAAAATAATTTTTTCTATTCTTTAAGTAACTCGAATATAACAGAGAATGCAATGTGCTCCCTTTAATTCGCCATTTAAATTTTCTCGCATTCTCTCCTCGACGATATACCGACAGTGAAGCCCGAAGATTCTATAGCATTGTAATACGCGCGAACATGCTATCAAATAAACGATACTATATCAAATGACTTGAAATACGTAAAACGAAATTTATTATGACAACTATCAAACTGTATGTAAAATTGCTCACAATCTCTGAGTACACACGTTGAAGGTGACTGAGAAAAGAATGATTTTCAACATTTAATCCATTGAGCGTTGACCGTGTAAAACGTTAATGTATTGTAAAGATACTTCAGCGTATTATATTCTTATTTTATAATATGTTTTTTTTCTTCAGTGTTCGGATTTAATGATTAAATATATAAAAAGTAAAAAGAGAAAGATTCCGTGGAAATCGAAAGTTTTATTACAAAATGATTAAAGGATATGCTGATCACTTATATTACTCAATGTATTGAAATCGTAAGTTTTTTAGGCTATTGGAAAATGTGTTATGTAAATAGAGGGTAAAAAGAATTTATATGTAAACATAACTCATGATTGACACGCTAAATGTCCAAAGCAAAATATGCAATATTTCTTGCCGTATCGAAAGATAAATGCAACGAGATGAGAAGCTGAGTTATACAAAGGTCTTACATTCGATGGTAGATAACGTAATTTAGGAAACTATCTTATTTTGTAAATATTTGTGCAAAGACAAGAAACTAAAATTTTATTATGTATTTATTTAAAAATAGCTAAGGGATCGAATGCTCTTCATACACTGGTTATTACAAAATCAATTTCAAAAGAGAACAATACTAAGGAAATTCGAAACTGTTAAGTATCGTACACCGCGTTAGTTTAAACTATTATCTGTGAATTATTCTGTGAAAATAGCATTCTTATCTTGTAAGTTGTAAACGACATATGTATACGACCGTGTTCGCTCAGAGTATAATAATTTATTTAAGCGATCGTTGTATAGCATGTTTATTTCATCGTACGCACTTTTAGATGTTTTATTAAAATCATATAAATAATGTTGAGAGAAGAGAAGAAATTATTCTTCATTCTGACATTTGATATCAATCTTTTAGAACACATTTAGATCTTAATAGTAGCAATTACCATATCGATAATTTCTATACTTTTTGTTTCTTACTTGTCTAAAGCATTATCATAAAACACTTAAAGACTTCTATATACGTAAAAAATTCCCTGAAATAGTTGACAAATAGTTGATTTATCAGATGTTAAACAAAGAATGGATTTTATAGAAATGTACATGAGATTACTTAGAATAACTAAAAATGATTTACTATTTATCATGCAATTTCAGGAACATTCTCAATGAAATAGTATATCACAGTGTAATGATCCAGACATTCAATTAGATTTTTGTATGTGGCAATTGCGTCTGTACAATTGTTTATCACAAAAGGCATGTCGTTTGTTCTTTTCAGTACATTTTGAAAGATATCCTGCAGTAATTGCAAGATGAATTATGCAAATATCCCAATATTTGCACATAAGTACGAAGATATTCCATGCACCTTGAAAGTTAGTCACAGTGAATATAACAAACAACAGAATAGATGAACATCAAATTATCTGGGCATGCACAGTACATTGGTGTGAGATTTTATTCTATGCCATGTGCAAAAATCATCACTAGTCCAGGTTCAACCATCATGTCTTCCGGCATATGAGTATTATCACAATAAAGAACTAGCACTGCTTGTTTACCAGGGACTCTTTTACAAACATAATTGTCATATTGCCTTCTGGAATTCTGTCTGGTTTCTAGGGAGTTTAAGCCTGGAGGCCATTTCCTTTCGTGACAATTTTCCATTAACTCGTCGATTACATGAGGCGGACAATTATATTCCGATAAAGTTCTCTTTATCATCGTCTACAAAATTTATTCATTTACTAGAATCGATTAATTAATATTAATTTATGAGTTACAGTACCTGCAACAGTTCATCCGGGGTGGAAATCATTCCTCCCCATCTTGTTACTCTTGCTCTAGGAAGGGTAGCAGACCATCTTACGACTTCGTCTCTTTCCATTTGATCAGCTATAGCGCGCATTGCTGGATTTGAAACTCTCAATGCTCTCATAAAGTCTTTTAAAAGATGTATTTCCCTCTTGTGTTCATTTATTTGAAGTTGTTGTTCACCTAATTCACGTTTCATATCAGCAAGCTTTTGTTGTTGCGAATGTATAATATTTCTGAGTTCTCTCACACAATTGTGATCTTTTAGCTCATTTTTAGGAATAATAAGACTACATCCTTGCTCACAAAGCATCGGTCTCTTGGGATTATATTCACATTGCTCCAAGTGTGACACTAAACTATCAAGCTTAACTATTACTTGACATCCGTACACAATGTTATCACAACTAATACAAAGGCGGGCCAACAGATTCCGAAGAATTCTTGGAACTGCTCTAAGCTGAGCAGATGTAATTGGTGTACGATCCAACGGACAGGTGGGCTGTCTATTTATCCATTCATTAATGCATGTACGACAAAAGGCATGTTCACATACAGGTGCCTGCAACATATTGCTCACCTACCAGTCTTTAAGCCAAACTACATACTTTATAAGACTTAGTACTATATATAAAAATATATAATGAATACTAAATAATGTCCTAAACACTTACAAAAATGTACAGAATATGATTATATATGTTAATCTTATTCATTAAAAGAGAAACGGAAGCGACCCGAAACTGATAACAGTTATAAACACTTTGACAGAACGAAAATTACAAAAAATACAAGTGACTGATATTATAAAATTAATATCAAATTTTAAGGAATACTTTCCATTTATCCGATCGTCGTAAATAATACGGTGTGTGAAAACAATCATCAGATGGTCGTACTAAACAATGGAAAGGAGAATAATTGTGAAAAAGATGAAAGAAAGACGACAGAGATGTTAGGTTAGTTTTCCGTAAGCGCAAAAGTTTGCTTATTGGAAGCATTCTATCGTAAACGAACGAAACAGAAATAATACCTGGACAGGATCCTCCAGAACACCAGAGCATATCGGACAAACAAGTTCCTCATCAACTTCGCCCTGAAAGCGGTTCACATCGAACCCCATAATGTGAACTAAGTACAGTAACTCGTCTTTGTATGTAGCGACGAGCCTCTCCTGTAAAACTGTGGATCCAGAATCCAGAATCAGAAATTCGATGGCGTACGACGTGAAAGCTTCAGAAGTATACCGTTACTTTCCACAAGCATCACGCAACATGACAATAGTCACTTGCAATTAATGTAAATGTATCACAGTATCAATGCGTATTACGGTTTTATTTGCCTGAAATTTGATGATTTCACGATATACGATTATTCATTATTATAAATCACCATAGAGCTGGATCGAACCTTTCGTTCGGTTACAGAAGCAAACTCGCTTTTTCAATGCGGCAAATTTCGAGGATCACAGTTTCAATGAAATGTGATTAAATTAATCGTAACAAAAAAACAAGTAATGCAAGATTATGGATTTATTAAATCTTATAAAATCGTACGTAACATTAATAAATTATAAATCGGTTATATATCGACCAAACATTAACTTATTTCACATAACGAATTTTGTTATACAACATGACGTAACAAGACATTATAATTGTAATTAAAATAAAAAATGAGAAATCTCAAATTATAATCGATTATGTTTTCGGATTTTATTTAGGCACATTGCATCGCGCTTCATGAGTTGAACACATCTCCATTATTTTTTGAAAGATTTCTATCAGAAGGTAATTTACGCTTATCTGCAAATAAAATATTACTGATAACGTACAATTAACGTAGAAAATCCCCGCGGGGAAGAGAAAAGAACGACAAACTTAGTTACATGTTAATACATAATGTCATATAATGATTATAGGTATAATATATTACAGCTTTGAAGCGGTCACCTTTCAGTTGCGCGCTTTAATCCTACGATATTTCTTATTATCTACAATGAGATCTCAAATTATCTCAATGTATCAGCAATCTACTTATACGTTATTCAATATTTTGATTAAATAGGAAATAAATCATTTATACGTTGTATCATGTTCGTTACTATCCATACTTTATCGCGTCTTTTTTCTAAACACGAAGAATCTAATTAGTGAAATTTATAAAGCACATTTGTATCTTAAAAAATGTCGATTCTATCGAACATGATAAATGCTCTCAGAATTAATCATTAGCGTGTATATTTTGATTGATAAGGCCAGATAGTCGCAAAGAGATAATAGAATTGGAAAAGCGGATCAGTACTGCAGTTAAGAGCGTAGGAACAGGTTCGCTTTAAGAAATCGCGAGGCAGACATGGGCGAGAGGAAACGCTCCATCAAGGAGATACAAGGTATTAGATTCACATTTTAAAAATCTGTTTGTTTATCTTCGATATTTCCATAAATTGCTAAATACAATTAGCTTGAAGTTTTTTCCGAAAAGAAAAGAGAGATCCCTCTCTCAAAGGGCGCAAATTACAAAAATGTAAAATGTCCTAGATTTTAATCTAATTTTTAATCTATTTTAATCTAATTTAATTTTTGGAATGACAGCAGTTTAATTTTAACGTCCAAAAATGTTTCTGCACCCATCAAGTAAATAGCAAAAAAATATATGCTCGATAACTCAAGTATGCCGTCCAATTAAAAACTGACTCGAGTGTTGTTTGATTATATTGTATGAATATGTAGAGAATATGATGATAAAATTCCATCATGAATTTGATCATGAATTAAATTTTTCCACCTTGAATTAAACATGTTACGTATGTTGCTTTTATTTTCCTGAAAATGACGAAACAATTGACAAACCGTAATGCGATATTTGACAGGGCAACCTAGGTCAAATCGTTTTACTTTCGATTTGATTGAATGTTTGATTAAAGCGTGACCCAATTCGAGAACGATAAATTACTACAGCGGCCCTTAAATATTAATATAACAGATTGGTATAACAGATTATATTTCATTGCCGTTGTTCGCGCTATGCTAATAATAACCAATATTTAAATCTCGTTAAATTGTCGTAATGCAAAATGTTAACAAGTGGATGATCGATTCTCTCTGAAGGCGATTCTTCGATCCTTTCTGCTTGTTTAATTCAATTCAATGTGCGTCAAAGTGTGAACATTATTTACGTATAAAGTTGTTGCATCATCGTATTAAAAAATGCGATTTTCAAGAAGCGTCGTCCGCAGTGGTAGAAACTCCACTTCAACACACGAAGGACGACGTGTTCTAAAACGAGTGACTGTAAATGGAATTACGCTATCAGATTATTGAAATTGAAAGAGAGTAGATGAAATGGAAAAAAGAAATACCAGTAAAAGGATAATTTCTGCTGGGGAAAAATAAATGGATACAGCTAGAAAAGCACGTGAATGGTAGTAGGCTCAAATCGGGATGGGTAGTAGAAGAAACGTGTAATTGTGTCGTACGAGTGTTATCAACTTAATTTTGTCCACCATTTATGGTTTTCAGATTATCCGGACAATGAGAGTAACACGGAGGAAAATCAAAAGGTAAATATCGAATGTCGTTGCTTATCGACATCGAGAAACGATAAAAGCATCATCTTCCTATTTGATATAGTATAGTGATATTCGATTATATCGTTACGAATCACTGATTTATACCCATAACATATATCGTCAGAATTTAGTAGACCATAACTATCTATAATTCGAGGTTAATAACTCGTAATTACTTTCGTACAATTCGTTTATTATACAATAGAAAATAAAATCAGATGTTTAATTGCTCAGTGGTCCTAACGATAGATTATATAATTCGTCTTAATTAACCAGCAGGTTATATTCAGATTCCGACGACGTACATTGTGTCGATCGATTATTATTATTTCGCTTTCACTCGCGCGGAGTACCAGTGATCACCCTTGCGTAACATTGAAAAACGGAAACGCAAGTTTAGGTGGGAATTTCCTTAGGCGATAAACCCGTTCTTCGGAAACCGTGCCTCGTGTTCTGTTTCACCGGCAATGCGAAAAATCACTTAAGTAATAAAATCGGCGAGGACTAAGAATAATCCGCGCGTAAATTATGTACACTTGCCCAACTGCTCGATACTTTCACCGAGTTAATTGAACTTTATACATATAGGGAAGGATATCACAGAGAATTAAAATTCCCTTGTGGCAAAACATTACGTTTAACCGTTACTTACCAGTACTTTATTCGAAGAAAAGAACTTAGCATAATGTCGGTCAATGACGGGGATTGTGACTTTAAAGTAAACGCATCGCGAGATAAACTTGTCCAATAAACTTGTCGTAAGACACGCCTCTGCAAAATGGACCAGTTTAGTGAAATAATGTCATGGTATCTTAAACAGAAATCGAGATCAGATTTCACTTTTCTTTTGTATTGAAACGTTTGCCTTCCGTCCGTCAAAATTCGTTAATTCAAGTATTATTTCTCTTCCTTACATTCCTATGAAACTCGTTGCTATCGCTTAAAGTAGAAAAAGTGTATAATTATTTGTCGTCCGAGATATTACTGGTTAGTAATCTTAATGACTAAATTTACGTTTAAACGTATGGATCATTTTTTTATTTATCGTTTATCTCGAAGAATGAAAACCAGACGTTGGAAAAAATTGTCTTACGCTGTTTTAGCGCTGATATTGTTGTTGCGCGTTCCTTAGTTTGACGTACTACACGAAAAGCTTCTTTTACTTTACGATATAGAAGATAAAGTATTTAATCTACCCAATTAATGATATCTTACCGATGCGCAGTAGTGGATAAATGTTTTAATAAATCAATGTTTTATATATTATTAGTCAACAATGTAGCGGTTTAACGCTCGATGATAATAAAAAATTGCGTACATCGTGCTTGCTATTATTCCTCTTACGATGTTTCCTGTTACTTTTCTAACAAGTTTGCGAAAATAGATGTACTATTGCAGTGTTTCGTTGTAAATGTTATTTGTACGCGGTACCGTTAAGGTGTAGCGTAAGATGTTAACCGCGCATCAAGAGAAGACTTTCACGTTGTTCCAAGTATGCGAAACGGCGAGTATGCCACTACCTAACAATGTTCGTCAATGCCATCGTCGGACTTAATCGTAGTGCCTACATATTGTAGTTACGCGACAAAATCAACAGTGCAGCTTCAGCTACCAACCGCGTCGTACGTCGATCGTGCTGAGAAATATCGATTTAGATATCACTGGTGATCTACACACTGTGATTCGTGTTCCTCGCGAATGGAAAGGTGTTTTCAATCGATATTGCTTTCCAGAATTCTTTGGCTGTCATGTAACGTGTCTCAATATGCTATTTGAGCGTAAAACTTACTCGAGTGTCCCGTTCAAATTTTAGCAGAATTCACGTCGTTAACGTAGATCATTAACTCGACCATCACGATGACTGCTGAAAAGGAGGAGAAAGCGAAGGTAGAAATTTTACGTGAATTTTGCTTATTTTATTTCGACGAGATTACGAGAATCTATATATGGAAGGTATAGTTCTTTTAACGAGTTGACTGGTATCGATAGAAATTTGACGATGAATAAATTGCAGTTTTACTTGGATCACTCTCGCGATATTTCTCGCACTAGTATTAAACCATATGTAACCTTTTGTAACCTTGTGAAAAAGAAACTTGCTCTTTTCATTAATAGTACATAGAAAATTAGAACATAGAAAGATTTATATAGTTTGCTATAACATTTTTATCAGCTACATGGTTTCCGATCCATAATATATTACGAATAATAAAGGCAGTAACAGATGTTATCGGTTATTCAACAATGAGTACAAATAAGCGATATTACTGCATGTAAATGGAACACGTATTTTCGCAATTCAGAATTCACGCTCCTTCTATCAATGCTATCGTAATGACACAAACCTTCAAGAATTTCCTTTATCTTATGTAGCGCGTAAACTAGCGCGATTAATGAAAACTAAATTGGCTAAGTCATTGTTATTAATGTAACATTTACTTTCATTATCGAATGTACTGGTCTTTTTTTTCGCCAATTGATTAAGTTAGCTTCTCTTTTTCTTTGTAAAAGGATACCGGCAAATCTAATCTAAGTGCGAGTCGTTCATCGCGTCTAATTTGAAGTCGCAATTCATTAAAAAAGTAGTTAACTTCTTATCACTTCCAATTGTCGTGCTAAAACTGCAGGTGAGATCCAGTAAAGCAAGCTTTTCAATAAGTAAAAAAAGACATCCGTTTTGCAGCTTTTCTTAGCATATTTTTAATTTAATATATCTTTTAATAAGAATTTACATTTTACATAGTTGATTATACGTTGGTACGGAACTCGTATGTAACAAAACAATGTGTCTGTTACTGGTGAAAATGGTCATTGAATGCCAGCGTTTAAGCCAAATAGCACCGATGGCGTAAATTGCTGTATATAATTCTGCGAATCGTGCGTGGCCTTCGCATTTTACGACACAATCTATTGTATTTACAACAAGGATAATTCCTTTCAATCAGCAATAACGATAACGAAATTAATCGAGCCATGCGAAACGTGCTACTAGCATTCGTTTCGCATACGGTTCTTCAAACTCGATTCGCACAGATCAGATTTTATAATATAATTTTTTTGTAATTTTGCAGAAGCTGAAGTATCCCAAGTCGATATTTTTCATCGTGTCCAATGAATTCTGCGAGAGATTCTCTTTCTATGGAATGCGTAGTATGTAGAAACGCAATAGCGATAAAGTTTTTGGTATTTTTTGCTGTTGGCGCTTAATTTACGTATTAATTGTTTTAGTCGAAAAAGTATCTGCACGATCTTATAATACGTTAGTTCGTGAATAACGTGTAATATTAAGCAATTCTTTTATTTAGCTGTACTGACGCTTTATCTGAGGAACCAATTAAAATACGACGATAACACATCTACCGTCATATATCATGTGTTCACGATGTTCGTATACTTTTTCCCTATATTCGGAGCGATGCTGGCGGATTCCTTAATGGGAAAATTTCACACCATCTTATACTTGAGTATCATTTACGCTCTAGGCCAACTTCTGCTATCTTTAAGCGCTGCGCCCCCATTAGGTATACCTTCTAGGTAAGATTAATATATTCTTTAATGTTTTAATGCCTTAATCTCTATCGTTCTACCGTTGTTCGAAACGGTTCAGCCGTTTGCCAAAGTTGTCCTCAACGTTTAAATCGTTGTCTTTGCCTCGTAGATTATGATCTATGCTATCTTAATATTCAACGTTTCCTCTGTTTCAAATAAGTAGCAAGTTGAATAAGTACTATATGAAACGTGGATCGAGGTCTAATTACCTTACGTTTGTCAAACGCGTAACTTTGCAGAGAATTTTCATTGCTTGGCCTACTCCTTATAGCCCTTGGCACAGGCGGTATAAAACCTTGCGTGGCTGCATTCGGCGGCGATCAATTCATACTACCGCTACAGGAACGATACTTGTCCACATTCTTCTCCCTGTTTTACTTTTCTATCAACTCCGGATCTCTGATCTCGAGCTTCCTCACGCCCCTGCTTCGTAGCGATGTCACGTGTTTCGGCGAAAATACCTGTTATTCTCTGGCATTTTTTGTGCCAGCCGTTCTTATGACGTTATCCGTCGGTAAGTTCCGAGAACAGTCGTATTCGAAAATGTGAACGATCTTAAAACGACGAAACTGTTCAATCATCCCGAATCTTCTTTTTCAGTGATATTCCTGCTTGGGAGACCTTTGTACAGAATAACCAAGCCGACGGGCAACGTCGTTTTGAATGTTTCTAAGTGCGTTTCTGTAAGTTTAACCATGTTTCTATTTAAAACCGACCGATTCAGGCGTAATTCAGATTTTCCCATATTGCGATAACGAATACGTGAGATTCGTGTTTGAAATTTCAGTACGCTATCTACAAAAAGTTTACTTCAAAGAATGAGAAAAGGGAGAATTGGCTCGAGTATGCGGACGACAAGTACGACAAATCACTGATAAACGATATTAAAGCAGCTCTACAGGTGATGAAATTGTTTATTCCGATACCGATATTTTGGGCACTTTTCGATCAGCAAGGCTCTCGGTGGACGTTTCAAGCAACCCGAATGGACGGCGAAATCGGAAATTTCCTGCTTCAACCGGATCAGATGCAAGTGTTCAATCCTTTTTTGGTGCTCGCCTTTATACCTTTGTTCGAGACTTGTCTCTATCCTCTTATGAGGAAGATCGGCTTACGAACTCCGTTGAGAATCTTGTCTATCGGCGGTTTCTTAGCTTCTTTGTCGTTCGTGGTAGCGGCCATGGTTGAATATCAGCTCCAGGTACGTGGTTAAATTAAAAATAAGCAGCGTACGACGTACAGTGTCCCATTACGGCATACAAAATACGATAGTATCTCCAGTTAAGTTCAGATAATTTTACGAGAAATATCTTAATTCACGTTGAACACTCTCTTTTTACTTTCTTTTTACTTGCAGAAAACGTATCCGGTTTTGCCTTCGGAAAATTTCGCACAATTGCGCCTTTTCAATACTCTGGATTGTCCCGTAACTATAACGAAGCTTGATCCTAAATTATCTTTTGTCCTCGAAAGTATGGATATGTGGGAAGACAAGTACATCAAAGCGAGTGGCGAAGCAGAATGGCAATATAGGGCAGATTTTTCAAAATGCAATAGATCCGATATCACGAAATTCTATGAAACAGGTGGTATATCAAAGTTCTTTCGTATGATTTATTTAACGATATTTAACGATCGTGTGTATTTTTTTAGGAACGATCGTGTTACCGGAAGGCAGGGCGACTTCTTGCGTCGTAACGCAGGGAAATGAATTTTATAGTTACACGGATTCGGTGGACAAATCGGTCTCTGGCGAACCTTTGATACGCGGACTCGTCTACGTAAATTCATCACGGGATCCTGTTCCTCTGAAATTTATGAAGGGCGACGCAACAGTCTTTGAATTCAAGATAAATAGCACTTCGCTTCAGGAAACCAGTCTAGCTGAACTCAAACCTGGCACATACGATATTCATTTGAATGGTACATTAGTAAAAAAAGACGTACGTCTCAAACTTGGTGGAGTTTATACGGTGGTCGGATCTGTTATTGGAGAAAAACCGATGGCCAACGTTGTAACCGTAACCGAACCAAATTCCATGCATATATTGTGGTTGATTCCTCAATATGTTATTATCACGATGGGTGAAGTCATGTTCTCGGTGACTGGCTTAGAATTTGCATTCACGCAAGCCCCTGCCAGTATGAAGTCTCTTTTACAGGCTTCTTGGCTGTTGACAGTAGCTTTTGGTAATCTCATTGTAGTCATTGTGGCGGAAATCTCGATTTTCGATCGTCAGGCAAGTACGAGTTGACATAATTGTACCTTTAAATGCGCCTATGCACCAGTCCTTGGTAAAAACAAACGTACGTGTTTTTCTAAACGATTCAAGGCCAGATCGGCGACAGTCGTGCTTACCCAATCGCTTTTGCGTTAACGGTCACTACGAATCATGCATTATTCAACGTGCGCAACATTAAACTTCTCGAAAATGTTACATTACTTTAACCTCGATACATACTAAAACACTTTCCAATATCCAACATAATATTTTCTTTGTTCTTGTTGTTTAGGTTTATGAATTCCTTTTGTTCGCCGGATTAATGTTCATCGATATAATTATTTTCGCTATAATGGCGAAATTCTACAAGTACGTAGAAGAAGACGAAATTACCGAAGAAACCATTCATATGAGCCAAGAAACTGGAGCGTTTAATGCATCTTATCATCAAGATGAGAAGTGATCTATCTTGTTGTGAAGCTACGTGTATGGCGTACGCTTTACGACTTTTGCGTCTCAAGTACTTGCGAGCAAGTACATATATGTATACACGCATGTGCATGTATATGTATGTATAACTGCGGCGTTTTAGGACAATCACGCTGCGAGTTCAGACTTAACATCTGTGAATGTCTTCTTAGTCTCTAAAATCTAAAATATGCATCGATTGCAACATTTGTACATAATCGCTGTGAACGGCGCGGTATCTTTTATGTCGATTTCTATCTTACCTCAAAGGTAAGAGAATGTTTTTCTGCAAAATAGAAAGAAAATTTCTGATCGCTGATCAGTTCGCAAATTGTTTTTCATAAAATACGAAAACTACGATGAACAATTCTTTCGCATAAAATAAACTACTTACTCAACTAATTCCAATAATTTCATTACATAAATGATAGAAAATTATAATTTTTGTATTCGTAGAAACGAAATGGAGCTTTATATGACGTAAAAGATAACGATGTTTTATCAAAGATAGCTCTATTAATTAGCCGAACGTATTAGCCTATGCCGCTTATAGTATTTATTATACCGCAAAGTTTCAAGTCTCAAGTTTCAAGATAGCATAAAAATCTACCACATGCAAATATTCGTATCATATTTTTTGCGCGACTTATTTTCGCGTCACTTGTATCGCGTGAAACTTGTACATAAACGTATGAATAAGTGTACATATTTTTCTAAACATTCGATTATCATTTGATAACTCACTGGAACAATTTTTTGCTCTTCGTAATTTGATATATTGCGTAAATCATTATTTTTATTTCTTTTGCGCATCGAAGAAAGAATTGGCAATCCCTTATAAAATAAACAATTTATTTAGTAAAATAATAATACATCATTTGTTATTTGTATTTTACACCACCTTTTTAATTAATGGAAGGACAAAAATAATAATGATAACGATATAATATACGAAACATATCGCGAACATGAATCGCAATGTTTTCATTGCATTTCTACGCTACAGCTCACAATACGTACGTACAATCACGCTACAAATCACCATATAATAGTCTATTTGTACACAGATTGTCCTTTCATAGTGTCCTTTCTATAAAATTTAACGAATTTATATAGTCGACGATGCAGTGCTGTAAAGGCATTGAAAGGCTAACAATAAATTCATGCTGTTGTGTTTTAATTTTCGATCTACGATCGAACGTTATTAAACGGACGAATCTGTAGGAGATGTTTCGTCTTTTGTTGTATTATATGATACATATACATGTAACGGGGGTGTAAATAGTAACTCTGAGTAAAATTACATAGTCGGCGCTAATTACACGTAGTGCTTAAAATTTGCCAAAATAAATAGTCGTTTCTATATCTTGTGTCGGGTACGATAATAGGCTCTTTTATCTTAAAACTGTTTTAAGATTAACAGTATTATAGGTATCATAGAAAAATAAAATACGTATTATCACTGCTTCAAGCCAATAAATTATATATGTATATATATAGAGCATTGTGTATAATAGCCAATATTAAAGGAACAGCTTCTTCGTAACAAATATATAATATATGTACAGAATTTTCATTTAGGTGATATAAATCACAGGAGTAATGCCAAAAGCAACAGCACATGCAAAATGCAAGTTGTTCTATCATTTTCGTCGTTACTTCATACACGCGCGCGCGCAAGATGTGCTAAACGTTGGTACGACTATGTTAACACAAAATGTATTACACGTAAAATAAACTTTCTGTGTACTACGATACACGAAATTCTTTCGATTATTGTGACATTAAATATCTTTTTTGCCTTGAGAAAATATCAAACTTAATGTAGTTACACATTATATGTATGTATGTATATATGTATATATGTATATATGTATATATGTATACATGTATATATGTATATATTTTTACGAACTTTGTAACAACTGAATCCGAAATGTACCATTAACAGCTACGATAATTCCATAAGCCTAAACCGAAATTCTGATTTAGAACGTATATCTACTTTTAAGTTATTAGCAGACACTTTCAAATCATAGAGGAATAATAAATTTCTTCGGTGGACGAACAATAGTTATCGATACGTAGAGAAGGGAAGAGTCGGTGAAAGCATGCGATAAACGTTATTACTATATTGAAAAATTATAATCAGGTATAAAGTGATATTAGATGTTATACGTAGTTATAATCTCCAATCCGTACTCTATGTTGCAAGTCCAACGGTGAGTAGAAAAATAATGTCAATCATATGGCTAACCGTACTTGCTATGAAAGTACAAACTATAGTACATCATGGAGTTAAAAAATATGTGTTTTCAAATAAACACGATAGTTTTTAACGACGTGGAATGTTCATCGTTTCACGTGGTAAACTCTTTCACAAAACTCAAAAATGGTCTCGTGTCAGATCTTTTGGTTAATTTTCTATCTCGACTTCCCGCGTCGTACAAATATTAAAGTTGCGTACGTATTCGATATATAGATAAATGTTTCCGATATGGTACGTTAACAGTGGGCTAAGCACCAGAAAAAATATTAAAATCAAATATATTTGGAATTTAGTCGAACTATATATGGTCCTCTTCTTTGTTAGATTGTGCTGGTGTCGCCGGTGTTGGATCATCATGGAACAACGGATTCTTTACTTCCATTTCACCAGTCTTAACAAAAACACATTAACGATGTAACATCGTTATACGATTCTGGCGATCTAACTAAGTATAAATGTAACTTACAGAAGCCAGTCCTGGGCATTCGTAAACAGTGTAGTCTCCTTCCTCGTTTTCCTCCTCGCTCTCTGCTTCGGATACAGAGCCTGGGTCTCTGGTTGCAGAAACACGACTACACAAATCATTATCCAAACAATACTCTCTAATTAGAATAGAACTTTTAAAAACCGCTTCGACACTTGCAAAAGTTTTCACAAAAATTCTCACTGAGCATTTCCCATACCCATTTTCTTTTAAAGATCGCAATAAATCGAAAACATGAAACAAGGATAGTTGTCGCTTCAAATGCGTTATTTAAATGACTTACTTTTCCATAGCGATGATTTGTTGTTTCTGATGTTGGAAGTGATACATCTGAGCAGACTGCGCGAGCCTTTGGTCTCCAGATGGTGATATCTCTTTATTTGGACCAGTTACACCGTAAGCTGGATATTCTATATCAGCAGCCGCTTTGGCACCCCGTTTTAATCTGTTAAAGATCAAACGATAACGTTAAGTAAAACTTTAGAAATCAGTTGTACGATCGTTTATTAACGTGAAATATTATTTATTATACTACCTGCACCATGTCAAAGCGATTAATACGAGAGCAAACATCGCCGCTGCGCTGCAGCCAGCAACGATAGCTAGAAGAAAACGGGGCAAATTTGGCATTTTACATAATTCCAAGCGACAAAGAAAATCCATTGACCTACCAATAAAATATATATCAT
Source organism: Bombus pyrosoma (assembly GCF_014825855.1). Lineage (NCBI taxonomy): Eukaryota > Metazoa > Arthropoda > Insecta > Hymenoptera > Apidae > Bombus > Bombus pyrosoma. The sequence continues at coordinate 19,429,303 of NC_057776.1, read as the reverse complement.
TATTCAAATCCTGGTTTACAGGTACGAACATCGGGTTGTACTCCATACGTCGTTCCAACTCCGGTATCACGATCACCGACGTGTCCTTAAACTTGGACTCCATGTTTCCCGCCTTCTCCTGTTGCATCGTGTGTCCTTTTCCAATCGCTGTATTCTCTCGTTCCCACTTCGTGTTATTTTTCATCGATTGCTCAAAATCCGAGTTATCTTCGTTATCTGTTAATCACAAGGGATATGGTGATAACAAAGAGAAATACGCAAAATATTTGGAAAATATTATACGCGTATGAAATGAAATTAGTGAAATATGCATATTTATTAAGTTTGACGTACCTAAGAAAAAAGGAGCATCCTGATAATATCTGGGATCATTGGGCTTTACAGCGAACGGTTGTCTATCGCGTAAATTCGATTCGAAAGTAAAATCCGGAGTGGTCGCTTCCAGCTTTTCTATCTGTATATCATTTTTGCCGTACTCGTTCATCGATCCACTACTGTACCTTCCGTGAAATTCCAACGGTTCCTCCTTCATTCCCCTGTCCAAGTTGGTCTCGTCGAAAGACAAATGTTTCGATAATGGATTCCGATCGTACCCGTAGTCATCGTCTTGAAGATTCGTATCTTCGCCATTCATTTCACGGGGAAGATAAGGCAACTTAAAGTTTGGATACTCCAAAGAACTTTCGAGCGGGTTCAACTCGTATAACGAAAAATAATGCCCCCTTTCTTGCGGTAATTCGTTGATCGGCTCGTTGTATCGCGTTTGCCGATAGTTCCATCCTTTTGCTTTCTCCTTTCTTTGAATATCCGCCAAGCTGCCTTTGTTGATCAACGCTTCCAGAATATCCCTCTCCTTTTGGCGATCCAAGCCCAGATGATGCTTCTTGTGAGCTTGATTCGCCAACAGCGAGAGAAAATGCGTTCTCTGCCCCTCGAGGTACTTCATCAATTGCCTAAAAGCGATTTCATCTGGAAAAATGATCGCGTTATTGTTTCTATCCAATCATGTAGAAATTCATTTTCCTGCGTGCAACTTGTTGCGTCTTAGTTAATAGGTCTCGGTGTTTGATTTCGCAGCTATTTTTATTACTTATTAAATGTAATAAACTCGAGCGAAACGACGTTTCAACAAACTATACAACACACAACTCACAGTTATCGGTTTACTTCCTAATGATATCGTAGAAACTTGTACAGGAAGTTTCTGCGGTTAACAGCCACGTCGTTTAACGCACGACGCGACGCGTGCATTGCTGCAACTCTGATAAACATATTTCTATTCCGTTGGAAACTATGGCACGCGGACCGTATAGTCGTGTACAAGGCAAATCCTCTTTGTCCGCCCAAGTGCACGTATATCGTCTAACTAGATTTCTTGTTTCTAAATAAATCATATATTCGAAGATGAACGGATAAATTATTCGATGGAACCGTGTTCCGAAAGAAAAATTAAATCCAAATTAAAGAGGAACGAGCAACAACTGTTTAACGTCGAGGTCGTCCACACGAAAGCATATGCAAACTTTGAACGAACCCAAACATTCCTTATAAAACTTGAAATTTAAAACTTTCGCTCGTACATGAAAAACAGATGAAAAATTGATAAGAAATGGGACTAGTGTGGCAGAAAATTGGAAGGAAAGGCAACGTGAAAACTATCGATTGCGTCGTGACGATGACATTCGCGCTATCTTGCAAGGTATCATCTCTTCGGATCATGCTCGAACGTTATTACGAATTCAACGAACCTATAGAAAGACAATAGCGAAAACGTAATAAAAAGAGGCGGAAGATCGTGAACCTTGAATCGAGAGCAATGCTACACCGTGGTGTCATTACCCTCGAAAGGAGCAGTGTTTTCGGGCGAACGGACGATATGCTCACCTCGATAAAAATTCAGTTCACCAGTAGAGAGGGTGACGAGAACGCAGCAGGGTAGCAGTAGCCATGTGCAGGTGCAGAGGGTCGATGTCATCATCACCGTTTCAACTGGCAGGTGTTAGCCAGGTGTGGTATCCACAGGTTTTTATCGTCGTCCCGTCCGTCGTGGTTCCATATGTAAGCACGTCATTTCATTGAGGGCAGACAGAGAGTTTGCGCGGTCAAGTTCCGCTGCAATCAATACCGCTATTACCCTTTCCACCGCGATATCGTCGTCGATGAAACCGACACTTGCCCTTCTGCAGACTTGTTTCCGTGTTCGATGCCCCGCGTCTGTAGTTTTACCCTCGAGCTCGGTCCTATTGCAAATACTACCTATATCTAGAAATAACATTTACCACGGTAGCCACCATGAACCTATGTATCGGGCATGGCGCGGTGTTCTTAAAATTCCGATCTAATCGAATATTTGAAGAAATTGTAAGTACGATGGCATTTTCGAATTGACAATGCATCGATATACGTGTTAATTGAAAATATTATATTGTTTCTAACGGTCAACGGTTGGAATACTTGTCTTCTTTTAAAGCTTTTAAAGTATTTCAATTGCTTTTTTTAAACGATCTATATGTTATGATAACGATGATCTATATCTTCTATAACAAAGGTAAGATTACTTAATACCTTTATCCGCTTATGTCTCGAATACATGCGAAAGGCATTCGAAAAAGTCAATAATATCGACTCGTAAAACACTTTAAAATCTGCGGCGAGAAATAAACGACACTTAAAGCATAAGAGTATGTACTTACGAAAAGTTGTACTAGAAATGAAATACAATCCCTTAAAAGTAAATCGTTGATCCTTTCGATATTTGATCCCTTTCCCTGTTGTTTGAACGATATTTACTTTCGTAACATGATGCGATTGATAACACTTTCAACACTATATGAAAAAAGAAATTCCATCACTATGCGTTGTGAGCGTTTTCATCACTGTGCCATCAATGTACTGCTAATCGCAACAACTGTTCAACGGGTATTAACATTATGTCTATGTATATCTGACTCAAATCACACACGATACCAGTCAGCATTTAATACTTCATTTTATTTAGTTCAGCTCTTCGAGCCCGATAGAAGTATTTTGAATTATGCTCGGGTTAACTCGAAGGAAAATAACAATATTATTTTCTATCGAAATAAACGAAAGTTAACGTTGAAACGATAATTACGAAGAAGGAAATAGAAAATCTTATTTATTAAGAGAAAGAATTCCAATAACTTACTAAAAACATCAAAATACTTTATTTTAATTACAATTTGTAATTGATATTTTGTATGATTAAGAAAAATTCGTGTTTATTCGTGATATATTTACCGCCACATTTTGAATTTAAGATTCTGACATATTCAACGAACATCTCGAAATTCTCGAAAAATTGATTCTCGTGAACGAGACTGCGCGGAATATTCATACACGAAATTCTGGCAAGAATACAAGCATAGCTATGGATGTTGTATAACAACTTGATAATACACTCACGAGATTTATACATTTATCACATATAGTCTAACTCGTACAATCATTCTGATACATACTTGTACTTCAACGATACGAATAAAGCTATTATTTTCTTTACATTTACAGAGAGAACTTTTGTAAATCGCTTGTTGTACTTGAGTACGTTTATGTATCAAGATCACAAATTAGGGATTCGCCTCTAGAAAATGTGCGTGATGGCTTTTTATCCCCTACGTTTTGCTTTCTCTTCCGATTGGTCACCCCATCCGCTGCATCCATCATCCTCAAGATTTGAGTTTGATCAGAGCAATCAACCGGTGCAACAGATATATCTCTGACAGCTCTGAACTTGCCGCAATTATTCAGGTGTTCGTTTTCCAAACGGAAAAAATTCCATACAAATCTCCTATTAGGAAGGAGCAGCAATTACTTCGAAATCAAAATTGTACGTGTAATCAATCTTTCTACGTGACAATTTCGAATGTAATAAAGTGATGGATAAATACGAGCTTGAAAGCATAAATTAAACCATTAGTTGACTTAACATGCGAAACATGCAAGTTAGTATACAATATACAAATAAGGAAAAAAGAATTCATTTCATTGATAAATGGAGGCTATACATTGTATATATATATATATATATATATATATATATATATATATATACGTATACATGAAAATGATTATGTTTACAAATTAAAGTATACAAGAATAAAAGATGCAATTACAAGATGACAATTTCAATGATCACGAAACGCCGTCCTTTCATCATCGTCGCTGTTCGTACGATCCATAAGATGTATAGCAGCCTTCGGTTCATCGTGTTCGTTGCGTCTGTAAGGCCCTATGGAGATATCTCGGACAGCTCGAAATTTGCCTACATTGTATAGGTGTTCGTTTTCCAGACGAAAATAATTCCATATGTACCTTCTATCAACTGATTAGTAAGGCGAATTGATACATAATATTTCTTACGATAAATAAAAACGTTTACGTAGTTACTGATGATAAATCGACGATAATAAAAAATTACTTAAACATTTAACGAAGACGAAAGAAAAGATTAATGCGATTAATGAAATACACGATGGAATGAATAAAACAGGGATAAAAATTAAAAACAAACAAAAATTTTATTTTATTGTTTATTATGATTTATTAGTTGTTTCATTTAGTCAACATTGCTTTATAAATCTTGTGTGACTGAAATATAAAATGATTTTAAATTTCATGCAAACGAAAAATGTCATCAAGCTTGTCTAAAAATGAGACTACATAACGATGTGCAGTATGAAATAGATCATACATGGATGTACAGCCAAAGTCGCAATTTCTAAAAATATATCCATGTTGCTAACGATATCAACTTACTTCTAACTTACCTGAACACTTCCAATGGCGCAATTATAGAAACCATTAAATCTGCATGTACGTATCCCATTTCGGTGAGAGACAACGAAAATGCCCAACCAAAACGGAGTATAAAATCTTCGATTATTGCAAAATAATAATAGTACTACAACATAATATAAATATCTGCATAGATATGAAATATTACTGCATAGATATAAAATTACTGTCTTAATTTATATAAACAATCAATCTTACCGGAGAGGAATAAACAATTTCTTCCCTTAGAAATTTATTTTCTCCTGCATTATTGTCAAACAATCCCCAATCTAATTTTATATCCCATGTGTACGTGAAACAAGAACTCATAATACTTACGATTATCCATAAATAAAAATAGGGATTTTCGGTAGACATCACGTAATACTCTGCAAGGTAGTGATTACTCTGGACGTATTATAATTCTTTCGTTATGTTAACTATTCTTAAAGGTACTTACTAGCATTAGTTAAATATAAATAAGAAAATACTACAACGAAGAAACTAGTAGCGTATTTCGCAGCATTTACAAGGTGAGGGAAGGCTTCCTTTGTATCTCTATATCGCCGTAGACACTGTGCAAATCGAAACCATGCTGGCAAACAAGCTACAAATAATCTCATTGATAATTCGCGCATTATACAAGTTTCTGCATCTACCAAAAAATTACATCAATTAGGTAATTACTAACTTCTGTTGAGCTGTAAAATTATAATTTACAATATCTAATTACGAACCAGTGACGTCGGTCCACGAAGAATTTTGCACATAAAAGCAAACGAAATATTGAAAATCTAAGAAAACAGTATTTAGCGAATTAAGTTGATCAGCAAGCCAGAAGTCAGCAAATCCGACATAGAAAAATGGAGCGCAAAATATTCTACCCAAGACACGGAGTGCCCAAAATCTAGCTTCATAACGTAATGTTTTTGTTGGATTGAACAAAAACAAAACTAGTAATATATACAACAACATCTGAAACATAACTTACATATATCTTTTAATAATTTTATATGTTACAAAGACTTACAGGCTGAACAAATGGCGGTATTCCTAACGTTTCACTGTATAAAAATCCCAAAATTGATAGAGACCAAACCAATCCAAATACACTAGCCATTTCAATAATGTGCTAAAAATATATTATATATGTCAGTAACTTGCATGCATAACATTTACAAAGTATACAACCTGCTCCGATAAGTGATTACGGGGATCCAGTTCAAATATTAAAACGTGATTTACGCCAGAAGATCTCCATCCGTATACATTAATTCCCATGAGAAAAAGGAACTGAATCATAAGAAGTGGTCCACGATATAATCTACATAAAACTCGCCAATTATTGTTGTCACTATAACGTGCACCTATCAAATGATACAAATATTAAAAACTTCTTTATACGTGCATTGCATGTGTCTGGCTACCTGAAAGTACCACTGCTATAAGAAGGACCACAAAAGCCCCCGAAAAAAGTCCCACTTTGAACGTAATCCATGGAGAAAGCTGTTCTCCAAGTGGAGGGACTCTTAGACGTTTCATAGCACGTTGTCTATCTCCATGTTCTAAATCTCTGGTAACCAATGCTTCTGTTTCTGCGATGAGTCTGTCTATATCTTTGTGCGTGTGAAATAACGCTGTATCTACATGCTCTGCTCTCCATTTTGCCCCAAGATCTATATTTAAAAGCTAACGTAACAATTTTCCATTAATTATTGTAAATACAAACTTTTATGTACATTAATTGTTTCTACTCACTTTATCGTGTTTTTTTAATATCTTTCTAAATCCAGTAAAATTAAGATTCTGGTAATTTTGAAGTAAAATGAGAAAGAGATAAAATTCGGAAAAAGCTAATTTCAGTTCTTGAAGTTTTCGTGCTGAAACTGGCTTTTTGTGCAGAATATTGTTACGGTAACGGATTTTACGACTTCCCTGTACCTGCTCAGAAACTGACAGAATTTCACTTAATTCATTGTTGAGGGTTGCAAATCTACGTGTTGCTTCTGCTAATTTTTCTAATGAAATAGACAAATAATTAATATACTTTTTAATTAATATAGTAAGTAAATTAAATAATTATTGTAAGATGAAAAATTTACCTGAATAGAACGTATTTATCTTTGCCAATTCCTTATCACAATAGTGAAAAAATTGTTCGTCAAATTTGCTAAAATAACGTTCTAATATGTGGGATTCCGTTATGTCTGCAGCTGGTGCTTGTTCTACCGCAGCATAGAGCAATGCCTTCATTTCCTATAAAATAATATTTTTATTTTAATATACATTTCTTAAAACGTTTGATTATTAACTACCAATTTATAAAGTTGACATTAGATCGAAAATAAACATTTCTAATTCCTTTACCTCGTAATTTATATATTGTTTTCTCCATTCTGGTGTAATATGAGCACTTAAGTGCTCTGTGAATTTCATTTTTTTTTTTTTTATGAATTAATTAATTCGACAACTGTAGTGTTCGAATTTCACCGGCTGTACCATTGCACATATATCACGATTAATTGTATATGAAGGAGATTCATAAATTATTTTAGAAAAAACATGTTAAGCATACGATAGATACCTTTACGTAGAATTTCTTTGAGGTTATAGAATATACATATACTGCATTATATTATAATATTATTATCATCGAATTTTGAACATTCATATTGTTGTTTTAGTCAATGGCATTAAAGTTAGTACGTTCTTATATTATAAATGTTAATATTTTATATACAGTTCTTTAATTGATAGAAAAGCAATGCTAAGAAATAAGATTATTATCATGTCAACAAGACTAGCTCTTACGGGATATAAACAAATGCGATGGGTAATTAAGAACATTTATATTAATATATTGTTCTTATAGGAATAATCATAGATTATTATTTTCTATTACTAAGTAATATAAGTTCATGTCTTATTTTTTTATTTTATATTAATTATCATTTTATATTACTAAGTATATACATGAAAGCACAAATTTAGATATTGCTTTCGTTTTATTAGTTCTCAACAAAACAAAGAATGAAAGTTATAGATACTGTGAATGAATTACTTTCAAATAATAGACTTAAACATAAACAACACCCAGGTATATTAAAACCTAAACAAGTAGAGCAACCGAGTTGGCTTGCAGACACAGTTCGACAGATTCTACATGGTAACAAGCTTAAAAAAAATATGTTGTATATCATTAATATAAGACTTCATGATTGTTATGTTTAAATATTTCAAATATTAACTTTATATTTTTACAGATAGAACCATTTCATTACAAAGCATATCTGCAAGCAGTCAAAAATTGGCAGCACATCTATATAATCGACAGCCTCCACCAGAAAAGAAAGATGTTCGTTTGAAAATGAAAGAAGTTAAGACAAGACTTAGCCAACATGAAACGCAAGATTCAAATAACGGTGATAAATTTGAAGACTCAGAAGCTAAAAGGCTTCTTAAAACCCTTCTTTATAATTGGGCACCGATTCAATATGATGCCTACACAAGCTTAGCATATTTAGTTAAGAGAAGTATGCCTGAATATTGCGTTTTGTATAAAATTTTCAACGAAATTGTTAATAATGATAAAAATTTCACGCCAAAGACATTATTTGATTTTGGTTCGGGTACTGGAACAGTTATGTGGTAAGATACAGTATACATAAAAATTATTTTTCTTTCTTCTAAAGGTATTGAAGTAAAATTATTATGGGAGTATAAATCTAATTTCACTAGGGCAGCCTCAAAATTCTGGGTTAATTCTATTAAGGAGTATTATTGCGTTGATATTTCTAAAGATATGCATGAATTGTCTGAATACCTTATAAAAAGAGCTATACCACAAGTTAAACCAATACATATTTTCTATCGACAATTTTTTCCTGCGTCTCCAATTGTAAGAATATAACTTATATCGTATTAGAATATCTAAAACAGAGTTTAGAGATGTTGTTTCTATTGTAGCCAACTTACGATATTGTAGTGAGTGCGTACTCTTTATTGGAATTACCACATCAAATGTCTCGTCTTGAAATAATTTCAAAATTATGGCATAAAACAGAACGATATTTGATTATTATAGAACAAGGAACGAATGTTGGATTCAGAGTAAGCTATACACACTCTTAAAAATGTAATTGATTTTAAATAATGTATTTATAACTATATTTTACCTTTATTTATAACTTTAATTTAAATAGCTAGTTAACGAAGCACGAGAATTTATACTGAATTCTAAAAATGCCCATGATGCTCACGTATTTTCACCTGTAAGTATTAATATAACCATCATCTTATGGTAGACATTAATTTAACATATAATATTAACATTTTAGTGCCCTCACGATACATTGTGTCCTAGATATGCGACAGATGACACTCCTTGTAATTTTGAAATTACTTATCTAACATTACCTATTGGTGGAAACTCGATATATAAACGTGAATGTTACTCGTACGTGGTACTCAAAAAAGGTACTTTAGCACGATATTACATAGTAATGTCAGTTATATGTAATGAAAATAATCTAGGAACAATAAATAAATCTCCCAGTATATATTTCTTTTTTAAAAATGTATAATTTTTTAGGTAACCGTCCCGAAAATGATTGTAAGTGGCCTCGAATTGTCAGAGAAGTATTGAAACGTTCTAAACATGTTATATGCCGTATGTGTACATCTTCCGGAAAATTAGAAGAACAAATTTTTACCGCATGGAAAGATGGAAAGTGTGTATTATCTAAGTTTTAAAAAAATGTATTATAAAAGAATTTCAGTGACGTTAATGTAATGTTTTGCATTTTTAGAAATACGTATCGTTGTGCAAGGAATAGCGAATGGGGTGATCGTCTACCTTTTGCAACCGAAGAAGTAGAGGAAGAAGAAAAAGTAGAGCAAGAAGGAGAAATAGAAAAAGAGAAAGAACATATATGAAATAATTTATGTGTAATTTAGTCACTGCACAATAAAAAAAATATTTGATTATATTTACGTTTGACTGTGTTCACAGGGAGACACGTATGCGGTGTGACTCGTCAACGAGAATCATAAATTCTCGTCTCGATTAGTATCGACACTACGAATAAGCCGATTCCCTACTTCGATTACAATTATAGGAATATTTAGATCGAATCTGACACAGGGTTTTAAAGTTTAAGTATAACTGTACATTTCACAGAGAACACCTTCGGATACTGAATGTGCGAATGTGTACGGAACGGTACTGTTTTACTGCGTGCCTTGTGCGGAAAGCTGAGCGTAAGTGATATATGTGGAAAAGATGAGAACTTGAGATGGACGAGTCTAGAACATAGGACAAGCGGATTAGTCGATTAAAAATTTCGGTGAAGAAGTAAGGGCAACGGTCATCGCTGTTAATTAGTTGGAAGAACTGATAGGAAAAAATGAGAACTGACCGCCCCAAACTGAAGTCCCCAAACGTAGATACGGAGCGTACCCCCGAGTGACGCACGCGGAAATCGCGCGTGTCCCAACATTTAATCGTTAGTTACAGTTAATAAAACCGGGGAGCGCCTCGATAATGCATCGTAAAAATAAGGGATTCGACGGCAAACATTATTAAACCTTATTTCAGACAGATTTTAGGCAGAACAGGCAGAATTAGTGATAATAAAGGATAATTTTCGGCACGGCAGTAACGACTTCTTGGGGATTATTGTTGGTCCGAGTGAATATGTTAAGGGAAACATAGACGGAGAAATAAGACTGAAGAAGATACATGGCATCTTTAGAAAATTAGAAACGGCTGCTCTCGAACGGTTGTTGTAGCTGAAGAAATGGCCGAGTGTTTAATGACTGAGTCGCGGTACGGAACAATTTATTTGATCATTTCAGTTTCATGCTTGATGCTCCTTTTATTTACTGCAATAAAATTTACTTCTAAAAAAAGAATTATTCCGATAAGACTAGTTAATTTATTTATTTAGAAATCACGGGCACAAGCTCTATATTTTGTACAATGAAGAGAAACGCTTGTAATAAGAAAGAATGACAGATATACGACAAAGAAAACAAAAAAAAAAAAAAGAAATATAAATATATGAGAAAAAAGACGAACAAAGCAAGTTATACTATAGTAACACGTTAAGAGTCAAATAATTGCAACGCTGATCGCCTGGACTTATAGTAAGATCTAGAGAGGATATCGACTCGTTCAAAAATACTACAATACTTGCATAGTTCAGAAACTGTGAGATCGTTGGAAAAAAGGAGTCAACTCGGAAGACCACGGTATAAAGAACAAGCATTGGAATTACTAAGACTCGAAGTAACTGAAGGACTGTCAATGTAATTATTAATGATTTTAAATAAACAGAAAAGAAAAATGCCAGCAACTTCCGCTTCTCCAGTGCGCTTCTAAAAATTAATTTTATTATTTACAGCTAGATATCGTTAATATGTATAACTTTCACCAATATTAATAAATTATTCTACTCATGATGCGCGTATAATGGTTGAACTGTATTTAAATTGTATAAGATTGCTATTAAATAAATTTAAATGGCCTAAACGATCTTTCATTTTGCGGACAGAAGATAACCGTATTAAGCTGTATCATAAAAATGTTACTCAACAAGTTTTAACTAAAGATACAACTTAAGGCTGTTATCTTCTGTCCGCAAAATGAAAAATCATTGGATACGAAGAGGGGTATTTAAAAGCCGTTTGCAGGCTGGACCACGGCCAGTTTTGCGTGCACAACAGAACAGCAAATTTCTCCAGATGCAAGGTAAGATTGATTTAAGGATACGAATAAATGTATCAGACAGATTATCGCTTTAGCAATTTTTAATAATCCAAACTCGATGTAAAAATTGTTTCTATATCGATTTGCATTTTATCTAATTTTAAAACAAATTTTCTAAATTAATCATTGATAAATTATTGCGCTAACATTTGAACGCTGTAAATTTATTATTTATTGGTTTTGATTGTATTTTTTTTATTCGTTCGCAAAATATTATTTATGAAGAAAATACAAGACACAAGAAAATATGTTGAAAAGGGAGACACAGGGAGTTTGTATAGGAAACTTTAGAAAATAGTTTACAATAATGAAAATTTAATTGTCGTACAATTCATATAAAATAATTTTAAATAGTGAAGATAAAAAGGTGGTTTTAATAAAGGAGAAAGAGGAGACAAAGTGCAACTTGTCACGATAATATTGTTGATAATATTGTGTATCGTAGACATGAGATCAGTGATCGAAGATGGAATTGGAATATATCGCAAAAGATAACGCGTTTGGAGAAAGAATAAAAACGCTTAAGTGTATGCACCGATTACGCAAAGAGTTATGAAATAATGAAAGTGAGAGCATGTTTCGGCCCTTCCGTGTAACTTTCTCTCACAAGTCCGCGTGTATGTCCACTTTCTTCCTCAAAAGCGCGGCGCAAACCCACGATTCAAAATAGTCGAAAACGGCAATCGAGGTGAGAGTCGAATTCCGCATCTCGTTTAATCACTTTCCCTTATCGAAACTGTTGCAAGCGTATTTCTAAAAGTTTTTTTATGACAATGTATATCCATATGAAACATTATATTCCGCTTAAGACACTATATAATTGATATAGTATATACAGTCTAGAATTTATTTATGCAATACTCTGTTTTTTCGGGTTGATTTTTTTTTTGTTCTCAGATGTGATCTCAGATTTTGTGACCCCGTTACTAGAATAAGCAACTTGCTACGCAAATAATATGTCCGAAGGAGCTGTTTTCATAAGTTGAGGCAATCAGCGTTGTTCTTCCTTAACTTCTTACGTAACTTCCTTTGCCCGTCTTCTCTTCTACGTCTTTTCTCTCATACATCTATTACATTCTTTTCTCATCTTTACTTCCTTTGTTGTACATTCATTATTCATTATTGTAGTAACTGCTTTTCTTCCCCGTGCCGTACGGTTTGCGGCCGCGATTTTCCAAATAAATAAATAAATACATTTGCGTTAAAATATCGAGTAGCTTGTAAAGTAAACTTAATAAAATAACGGTATTAATTGTGTTCGCAGTATGTTTTCCACGGTGGTGTTATGTATAGTACTACTCTTACTGCTACTATATCTAGGATCGCGGAAACCAAAAGGATACCCTCCAGGTGCTTATATTCTCTGACTTATATTTCCCTTAATTTATACATTTTTAACTTCCTCCCCCGAGCCGATTATCAATTAGTAAAAAAAGAAATCGAATAAAAAAATTATTTTCAACAATTTGATAAATATTAAGAGAAATGCGGTCGGTGTGTGTCTAATTTTTAAGGATTTTAGGTCCAAAATGGTGGCCAATTTTGGGTTGCGCCGTCGAACTGACTCGCCTTCGCAAGAAAACTGGTTACATGTTCAAGACCTGTTTCACTTTATGTAAGAAATATGGACCAGTGGTCGGTCTGAAAATCGGCGTGAACCATATCGTGATACTAAATGATCATGAGAGCATTCGAACGATGTTCGCTAATGAAGATTGCGATGGAAGACCGCTTGGTCTACTTTACGATGTGCGAACATCCGGTTGTAGGAGAGGTAACTTCATCAGCATCAACTTTTTCTTTAGTTATCTAATTAAAGATTCGTTTTAAACGTTTAATCTTATTCGATCTTTTTCTTTTTTTTTTTTATTTATCTTTTATTCGTGTATTTGGATCTTTTCGATTCAAGGATTAATTCTCGTGGATGGAAATTTGTGGATCGAGCAAAGAAGATTCGTGTTGAAACATCTCCGTGACCTCGGCTTCGGTCGGCAAGACATGGCTGTAATAATACAAGAAGAGTGCCGATCGCTCATTGAACACATCAAAAAGTTGATCAGCGACGAACGTAATAATCGAATTAACGAATCTAGAATATATTGCAATAATAACGAGTATGACAATGGACAGATATATGAATTAATTAAAAAAGATAAGGCAAACGAGTCAGAATTAATGGAGAAGCATAGAACGAGTGAAAAGCAACTAAAAGACTCGGATCTGTACGCAAATGCTTACGGACACGGGGAAATCAAGATGGCTCAGTCCCATCCTGGAACGATAATTCCAATGAACGACGTGTTTGGAATTACAGTACTCAATAGTTTGTGGAGAATAATAGCTGGCAAAAGGTTGTTCATCCTCTGTTACTTCCAAGTATTATCTTATTTGATAGTTGAAATATCGATCTGGTCTCATTGAAAGATCAAACAGTTTTTCAATAACAAAATTTATTTATTCGAGATATCTAATTCAGGTTTAATATTGGTGACGAGGAGCTAACTTATTTCCAACGGATTCTGACACAGGCTTTAACGGAAATCGATATGTTAGGAGCACCGTTTGGTCATTTTCCGCTATTGAGATTTATCGCGCCAGAAATGTCCGGTTACAAATCGTTCGCGGAGATTCATCAACAACTTTGGGACTACTTCAAGGTAAACAAAATACCATTTGAATACTGAATGTCAATTATAGGAGAAGCTAACTAATATAATTATAGGATGAACTGGATAATCATAAGAACGACTTTAGACCAGACTCGCCGCGAGATTTAATGGACGTATATCTAACTGTTTTGAACTCTAAAAATTATAACAACACGTTTTCAGGTATTTGAACGTTAGAGATATGCTTTAAGAGTGATATTTCATTTAAATCGATTGTAATTATACCGAATTGTGTTTCAGAATCTCAATTGCTTGCCATTTGTATGGATTTATTTACAGCAGGTTCAGAAACTACGTCCAAAGGTCTTTGCTTTTGTTTTTTATATTTAGTGTTATTCCCGGAAGTACAGAAAAAGGCACACGAAGAAATAGATAGAGTAATTGGACGTAACAGACTTCCAACTCTAGAAGATCGAACGAGGTGATTCAGAAAGACAAAATTTGACAAAAATTCGATTCTGAGATTGTTATTAGAAAATGTAATATTTTTTATTGATCATCTGTATAAAATGTAATTAATTATCTCACTTTAGAATGACATATATGAACGCTGTCGTCTTGGAATCATTGAGATTCTTCGCAGGACGAACGTTAAATCTCCCACATAGAGCACAAAGAGATACTACAATAATGGGTCATACGATACCAAAAGTAAGTATCTGATTCGACCAAAGATATCGAGTACGAAACAATTGAAATTTTTAAGCAAGTAATATAGCTAACGCTATTTTAGGATACGATGCTTTTGGTAAATTTCAATGGAGTATTAATGGATGAATCATGGGGTGATCCCGAAAACTTCCGACCAGAAAGATTTATAGACGAAAGTGGTAATATTATTACGCCGCCCACGTACTTGCCATTTGGCTTCGGTAAATATTTCAACATTAAGAGACGTAATCATTTTCTTTTTTTTTTTTAATAATCATATGTTTAACACTGTTTTTTTCTTTTTTCTTTTTTTTTTTACAATAGGCAGACGTCGTTGTATGGGGGAAAATTTAGCTAGAAGCAATACATTTATTATAGCTACTACTCTGTTACAAGCATTCACATTTTCCACAGTACCTGGAGAAGAACCATCGACAGAAGATTTTGTCGATGGAGTCACCGCTAGCCCTAAACCATTCAGGGTAATGGTTTCTTTAAGGACGTAATTAAGTACGAAAGCGTTTAAAATAATTTCACTCAAAAGTAATGGCGATTTTTAATCAACTCAATCCTTATACGGTTTAATTGATATCAAAAAATTATTATGAAAATAATATCTTTGTTAATATAAGCTTATAATGTAGTATATGTAACAAATAGCGTACAGTAATTACAATAGTCCTAAGTAAGCGTATACTTTAATGTTTAAAAAATAAAGTGTATCGAATAAAGTATATTTTAATGTTCAAAAAAATATATTTTATTTTATATGAAAATACATGTGTGTGTGTATATTTACGTGTATATATATATATATATGTATATATATATTCATAATAATATATATTTATATAAGAAGCTATACGAAATAAATAATACATATACAAGAACCATACAAACTTCAAATCACCGTTCACTTTTTAATGTATAACAAGTATTCGAATCTCTAGACATTAATAATATTTCTTTAATAATATATTACAGAAAGTATATAAATTGCACATAATTACACATATTACAAATGTATATTTGTTCAACGATTTTTCCTCGTTTTACGAAAAGATAAATCACTTGTTTGTTCCACTGACCTTAACATTTCTTAAAATGGTCTGGCACTTATTTTTATCGCGATGTTAAGTATATGACGTTCCTATTCGCATTAATAGTATTGTGCGAGAGATTCAAGTCACAGAAACTTCCTTGCTCACTTACTAGAAATACCTACATAAAATTATAAGTGGTGTTTCGATCTTTGATAAATGAAATAACATATTGACTACGCAGGTACTGTTTCGATTAGAGAATTGGTAGAATTGGTCAAAAATTTCGTAAGTTGCTCGAAAACATATCTCAGAAAACGAATTAAATATTTTCGCTAATAAAGGACTTATATTTATATCGTCCCGTTATACGTAATGATGATTCATCTTTTAAAAACAAAATTTTGTTAAACTCACTTTCTAAATTAAAATCAGATCTACTAAAATATTGTATAAGCTATCTCTCATGGTGGACGGTGGAAAATAATCTTTAATCTATAATCTATCAAGATATGATGACACGAAAATAAAATTAAAAATAATTTAATAATTAACTTATATTATCCCTGTAAATGATGTCGAAAAAAATTTCGAAATATTTTTTCCGAAGGTCAACTAGGATGATCTTCGACTATATGAATCTGTTGATATAAAAAATGAAAAATAAATGTGAAAATCTGTGTAAATTTTACTTATATAATATTTATAAATATAACAACATTCTTTGCTGATAAATGTTACCTCAGACAAGATAGCCCAATTTTCACTTTCGCTGTGTACTGTCAAACGAAGTATCAATATTTTCCCTAATTTCGGATCTACTGTTCCTTGGGCAATCCCAAGTGCGTCAAACTTTCCTAATTATAAACAGCGTTATAGATATATTATTAATTACATATGTCTATTCATATAACATTGTACAATACCTATAATAACATAACCATCCTCGGTAATGTCGTTACTGTTTCTGTTCATGGATGCAGATATCTTTGTAAAGACCTCTACTGTAGTGTTATAAAATCTATCAGATGGATGCTCAGGATTTCCACTTCTAAATAAGTACCTGCATTACAAAAAATTAACGTCATAATTACTTGTTGCATAAAATATGATACATGTTTAAAATACCTTTTTATAAAAATAGGATGGGAAAATTTGAATTTTAAATGGTCTCCAGGTTGCGGCAAAAGACCCCAAAAGAATGATTCACCTTTATAGGCCTTTTGTAATGTATATTGTTTGTAAGGTTTAATTTGTGTTTCTACTATCGCTTCTGGATTTTCGTGCGCATAATATAATGTTATTTTTCCAAATTGTTTATCCTAAACATAACATTTATAATAACTATAGAATATAGAAAGAAAAACGGAAATACCATATGTGTAATTGTTTTCCTTTTAATATATGTACCTTCAATTTCTGTACTTTTCCTTTCAGCGAGGAATGTGTTCCTATATGTTGAAAAAGCGAAGGTTTGTAGTGAACCCATAATTCTGCTTTAGCCATTTTACAATGTTTCTAAAATATACAAAACATTGATTAACATAAATACATTACATACAAACATAAATGTCTTTAAAATATATTTCTTCCTAATTCGCTATTAAGTGTATACACTTACACTATCTTTGTCAAGACTACAAACTTTAGTTGATACCAAATGATCTAATAACCAGTCAACTGGTTTATCGTTATGAAACATTAAAAAAAATTGTATCAACCATGGTAGTTCCGCGCATTTAAATAACTTTCCTGATAAAAAATTATGAATATAAAACAAAGCAATTAATTTTAGCAATTAACATATCAATATCAATATAACATACCAATAAATCCTAATTGACAAAAGTCCAAAACAAACCAATTTTCTTTAGTTGCTATCTTTTGTAGTGCAAAAGATTTCATTGTTGTTATAAAATTCTTTTTAGCTAAAATATCATCTTCTAGTTGTACATAAAATGTTCCTTTTGTCTGAGCGTATGACATAAGAAATGCAAAATCTAAATTCTGCTTTGACCTCCAAACAACTCTTTGGTGGTCATCGCCTAAAGTATCGTGCAATTTGGATAAATCTGGATAATAAGATGCAGATGGAGATATTACATCAATTACACCAGCTTCAAATTCAGTTGGGAACCTGAGATACAAACAAATAAATTGGATACATTAAGAAATGGATAGAATCAAACACTGCTGTTTTTCACATATAACTTACTGAACTTCAATTTGTTTTGCAACATATGTTACATATTCCAAATCTGTCTGTAAAAATATATATGAATGATACATAGATAAAAATAGCTATAGTGCAATATTTCAAGGCAGCTTTGTTATTATCTTACAAATACTTACTTCTGCAATTAACACGATAATTAAAGTATCTGCTGTCTCCACAGAATTCATGCGATCTAATAAATTTTTAAGTGTTGCCATTAAATAACTTTGTACTTCTCTTTTAACTGTTGGTACACCAAGTACCATGCTAACTCCAGTGCGACCTTTACTCTGTACAAATGCTGGACGTAGACTATTAGGATCGTTCAGAAAATGAGGAAGAAAATTATATATAGATGGCAATTTTATGTTGGTCACATTTGATGTAGCATTGTTAAGTAAAAATTGAAGATCTGGCAAAATGTGATTGTTCTCTATTAATTGCAATAACTGATGTGACAATAAATTTATTTCTTCTTGACTTGTAATATATTTAGCATGTAAATGTTCCAATTTAGCTTGTAATTCTGCGATACTATTTTGCAAAACTGTTTCTTCATGCAACTCTGATGGTGATAAAAGGTTTAGAATGGCGCATGGTATTAATACTATTGAGAGTATGATCAAACATCGTCTTCTTATGGGTGTCAGAGCTACAAAATGAGGCGTCATCTTCTTGATACTAAATTCTACATGGTTATAGTCATAATCTTGTGGAATAAAAACAAATTCTCAATGATATCACATTATAAGTTCACACCATGGGGAACCTAAAATATATTGATATGTGTAAATGCATTGTAATTAAACAACATGAAAGCTGAAAAAATAGAAAATCATGAAAATCTAAATGACATTAGAAATGAAAGATTAAAGTAACATCAAATTTCAGATAGCACAAAATAATAAATTAAAAATTATATATTTGTTATTATCTATAAAAATTATGTACGAAATATGAAAAAGGTAAACAAATTGTTTACAGATATACGATCATTTCCAAAATTGTACATTGAAAAGGAAAGCATCATTTGCATCAAAAACAGGAAAGAAAAGATCATGACAGGAATATATCTACTATACTTTTAGTGTTTCGTTTTCCGAAGATTAATATTTACCATGAAACATCATATAGTCTTGAATTCTTCGGATAATGACAAAGCAAAACTTATGAGACTTACTAGATTTAACGAATATCATTATCGATTATGAAGTGTTCATTTTAGACCGGTAGTTTTCTTCGATGAAAACCAGTATTATTTTCTTTTAATCGACAGTAGCATTTTGTTAATAACCTGTAAACTTAACTTTTTCTAAATATTATAATTTATTTGATCAGAGATTTGATTATATTGTGCTATTTTCAATTAATGTCCAATATAATCTCGGTAAAGACAATTTTCTTACTCGAAATTGCTCAGGGGAAAAAATTTTGGTCGATCGTTTCAGTTCGTTCTGATTCATTTTACCACTAACGCGTCATTCGATTTTTTCCATTCTCTTTCTAATGTATATCACGTATTTTTATATAAAAATCGTATAAATTATATATTATGGTAAATTACTAACATTGGTTCTACATACGTATTATAGCATAACCTATTTTACTACAACAATACAAATTGGAGAGTAGCAGCACCAATAGCAGTGATACTTGTAAATTTTTAATAAAATGATAAAACGACTAAAAATGTAAATTAAAATGTACTCTTTTTACAGCATACTTTTCAATTGATTGGAAAAATAAACTTGTTTATAATTTTAGAAAACAATACATGAATAATTTTCAATACACTACAGAACAGTTAATCGAAAGTTGTATTCAAATTTGAAATAACTCATTTCGATACAAATTATCTATAAAATAATATAGATATATAGATATTCAAGTTACATAGGTACTCAATTTGAATCGTAAGTTTACATCGTGCGCATGAAGTCTAGTTTGCATGATTATCGGTTGATGAAAAGAAGGTGGAATATGAGAATATAAGGCACGGGTGATATAAGACGGCAATCGAGCGCTACAAGCGGCAGAAGTGTCTCATATTGTTGATAAATTTCATTTACTTTCTTTCGTTCGTCCAAATAATTTGACAGGAAAAATATAATCGCTGTTTTGCGTTTCGTTAATGTATCCGACAATAACAATTGTTTTACAAAATGTTAAGTAAAATAGTTGATATGACATACTATCGATTCATAGTCTGATTGGTTAAGCCAGTGTTCAATGCAAGTATGGCCGCCCTGCCGTCACCCACGCAGGTATATTATAATTTTTATAATTTTATCAGGCTATAATATTCAATATACTAGATCTATTATTAATTAGATTTTTTGAAAGATTCATCTTTCTTCCGTATAAAGCGACACCACCTTTTGCCATGCACATTCTAAATACAACCGTATTTGTGTCGTCAGTTACTTAAACTTCTTTGACAGTACATACAAATAATCTTTCGATAAATCTACATTAAATACATTATCTCCTCCATGTACTTCTTGATAAACTTTTTAATAAAATAGTTATAACTTACATATCATAAAACTTAATAATTTGAAGCTTTTATTCATATATTTGTTAATGTTAATATATTATACATTTGCGGCAATTATATTTGCGGCAATTTGTGTGAGTTATTTATGCATAATACTATTAACAGTTTGTCATATGATACAATTTATGATATAATAGGAGTGAATATATACATATATATATATATACATTTAATAAATTTGTTTTTATACAGGTGGCTGGAAGCCATACTGCTATATATGAAGCTTATTATAACCAGGTATAGTTTTATGTACTTTCATATAGTAATATCTTATATGTTTATGTATCTAGATGGTTTGAAATTAAATATTTGTTTAATATGTTATATGACGCATGACATATAAAGGTGGATCCAAATGGATATGGACGAATTGGTGCGATGGAAGCTGCAAGATTTCTTAAGAAATCCCAGCTGAGTGATGTTGTATTAAGTAAGATATGGGATATGGCAGATCCACAATCACGTGGATCATTAGACAAATCTGGTCTTTTTGTTGCTCTCAAACTTTGTGCATTAGCCCAAGCAGGAAGAGACCTTAGTATGTCAAATTTAAATATAGAATTGCCACCTCCAAAAATGGTAAACTGTTATATTATTTAATACACGAAATAAATTATTTTACTTATTGCTGTTATATATTTTTAGGGTGATATTCCTGTAATATCTCAGAAAAATCTAGTAAATACTGTACCAGTAATAACATCTGTCAGTAACGGAGATTGGTCTATTAAACCCTCAGAAAGAGCCAAATATGATCAACTTTTTGACAGTTTGCAACCTTCAAATGGATATATACCTGGGAATAAAGTAAAGGATGTTCTTATGGATAGTAAACTTCCTTTGGATACACTTGGAAAGATTTGGGATCTTGCAGATATGGATAAAGATGGTATGCTGGATAGACATGAGTTTGTTGTTGTAAGTAACTTACTCTATAATATACAAGATGGTTATAATAAATTAATTTTTTATTTCTATAATGTAATTTGATGTATTATTTATTTAATACAGGCTGTGCATTTAGTGTATAAAGCTTTAGAGAAATATGCTATACCAAGTGTACTTCCACCAGAGTTAATGCCACCAGCAAAAAGGAAAGATTCTACAACACCAGTACCAAAATCTCCTGCGCCAATTGCTGTAATTACAACAGTCCCACCATCTATTCCACCTCTGCCTAATGTACCTCCAGTGAAGAGCATGGTTGGTTTGGATACGGTAAAGGTATTTCGATTGTTAAATAAAAATAAAAATTAAATATTCTAATCCTAACATAAAAATATACGATATAGACGAATGTACAGTGGGTAGTTTCATCTGAGGATCAAATAGCAGCGGACAAACTATTTTTGCAAGCTGATCTAGATATGGATGGGTATGTCTCAGGTATTGAAATCAAAGATGTCTTCCTTCAAAGTGGACTTCCACAGACTATCTTAGCTCATATATGGTACATATATATTTTAATTATACTGTTTACTGGTTAGTAAAGGATAAGGAAAAAATGAAAGAAATTTCTTACTTATTTTTCAGGAGTCTTTGTGACACATGTCAAAGTGGAAAGTTAAATAAAGAACAATTTGCTCTAGCTATGTGGCTTATTAAACAAAAACTCAGGGGTGTTGAACCACCCACAGCTTTGAGCCCTGATATGATACCACCATCCATGCGAAAATCAACTGAATCTGTTGTGGTAAATATCTTACTGTATCAAAATAATTCTTTCCTTCCTTCTTAGTTATTTATATCTTTTTTTTTTTTTTTTGCAACATCATGCGTTGTTTTATTTCAAAGAAATAGTGCACAATACAGTCAATGTATTGTAAAACGTTTACGAGTTTGAAATGCCCTCCAAAACACAATCATGAATACAACAATTATCAACATTCCACCAATCATAATAACACTGTAATTTATTTGTAGTTCCATTTCTCCAGTTACATTTAATTTTATTACACCAACGATTTCATTTCTTTGCCAGCAACTGTAAACAGAGTCATTATGAATTGTATTTAAAGTATTATTGTTTAATTCGATTTAATAACTAAATAACTATTTACCTATATATATTTGCATCTTGAAATTTTAATGATTTGAAAATTATATGCATCTGCGAATTAAAATAAATTCTTCCTTCAGATTGGTCTTTTACAATAGACGGATTTAAGATTTCGTCATCTATTTTCCAATTAATTGGTACATCTGTATTTAAATTTCTGAAAAAGTAAAAGAAAGTTTGAATGTGTTTCTTTAATTTTCAATGATAATTTACCCTGGACACACAAGAACTGCTTTTTTATCATGTTTTTGATAAATTGTTGTGCGTATAACTGGCGGTGATGGAGCGGGCATTCCTTGAACCATAGAATATATACCAGCACTATTATTTGCACTTTCAAGTACATTTCCCTTCTTATCCCGTACTTCGAATATTATATTTTCTGGACACTTTATCTACAAGGAAGTTATGTAAATTTAATTGTATATTAAATATTAAGCACTACGGGAATTATTCTTATTTGCATAATAATTAATAATACCTTACAATAGCGCACCATAATTTCTGTTTTTCTATCTTTAATATTCAAAATGTCCGAAGCTTTTGGCAAATATTTACTTTTACAAGGTATTTTGTTTCTAAATAAACGTAAAACCATTTTGATTTTATCATTCATACTTTTATCTATAATTTGATCCCGAATTGTGGTTGTAGTTTCTATTGTTCCATTTTGTTCATTCTCTGCGGCTAAATGTTACACATTTTGAAATTTTACGATAGATAATGCATAGTACAAAAAAAAGGTATACTTTGCCGTTTATAATCCGTAAGTTGTTTCTTTTCTATTATACTTTTCTTGTTGACATCTGCACGTGAAGAAACAGTACAATATCCATACCGAACTTTTTTACCAACTACATTACAGTTAGAACATAAAGACCATTTAGTCCATGTTGTATAGATATTTAAATTATATTCTGATACAATATTTTTTGGTATTGCATGAGGCATATTGGGTGCTGTTGTAGGATATACAGTTTTTACTCCTTCAAGATCAGTGTCAATGGATATATAGTAATATATTGATAATGTATCCCCAAATTTACACCAATATTGACCAGCTTGTTCAGACTGTAAAGACTGCTGTATTATTATGGCAAAAAATATTTATTTACTAAATTGTACCTTAATGTTATGTATTATCAATGATCTGTCTTTTGGGGAAATGAACAAATTATCTGATTCTATAAGCCTGCTTGTATCATTGCTGACAGTATTATTGAAATACCATTCTACATCATCACTAACATAGATTTCTATTGGAGAGATACATATTTGACATTTTAATCTGAAATTGGTGTATTAGTAATATTATTATTATAAAATAAGTAATAAGGATATTCTTCTCATCATACGTGACAAGTGTTCCTTCTAGGGCTTCAAACGCTATTGGATACATCATCTTTTCTGTTCCAATTTCGTTATATATCTTTTTTAAACATTCATAATATTCCTGCCATAACTCCTTGTGTATCTTTCTAAGTGTTTCATTTGCTCTTGGATATTCATATTCATTAATATCAAGGAGAAGTTCACTCTCTTAATGGAAAATAAAAGGCTACTATATTTTTGCTGAAAAATGGCAAAAATTATTACCTTTTTGTTTATTCAATTTTTTGTTTATTTTTTTACGAAGTTCACTATATTTTTTCCATAAACTTATTCCTATTACAAAATTAGAAACTATATTTAATAAGAAATAAAGATATAACAACAATTTTAACCGCATCTTATAGTTTCATGAAACTTGACATACGTTTTTCAATTTTTTATCTATTAGAAAGATGTTACTTCTTTACACTGAAATCAACAAACATGTCAAAATGTAGTAAATGTAATTTAAATGCATTGGAAATATGTTCATTATGTAAAAGGGAAAACAATTTGGATATGGCAAGTTGTATAACAATTGTGCCTGTCTTAATACATAATAAAACGCCAATAGTTACCTTGAAAAGAGAAAAGGCGAGAAATGTTATGTTTGCAAAACAGTTACAAATAGAAGCAAGAAAAGCAAAATTAATATCTTTGAATGATACAAATGATCCAGAAAAAATCAAGCCCAAAACTCGTCGTGAATACATAGAAGAATTCATAATTAACACAATAAATGACAGCACCTTTATTTCTATAAACTGATTTAATATGAGGTATATAATTCGTTGAAGAATTGCAATGCTTCCTCTAAGCTGGATAGCAGTAGCAAGAAAGAATTAATTTTTTATACCCTGTATTGACAAAAAAATGTGTTGAATTGAATTGTATAAAAGTTATTAAATTATTTGGTAGTTTTTTGTAAATGATATAGAATTTTACTTATTATAAAGAATTATATCCCAATAAAAAATATTTTAGAACTGTTTAAAGTTATTTAAAATATTTAGATAGTTGAAATATAGAATGTATTAATTTTGTTACAAATTACATATGACATTTAAGTTCTAACTTGACATATGTTTTTATATATTATTATACGCACACACAAAATATTTGCACTGTCATTATGTAATTAAATCATCGTTTCATATAACCTATTTCCCTTTTTCATTTTCAATAAGATGTATTTTCATTTTTAGGAAAACAATAATGTCTCTGGTTATTCAAACCCAGAATTGGACATGATAAGTAAAGACATAGCAGAACTTGTAAAAGAGAGGCAAAGTATGGAACAAGATATAGCACAAAAGGAAGCTGATATTAAGATAAAGAATGGTGAAATTAAAAGTTTACAGAGCGAACTGGATACACTTGCTGCTACATTAAAACAATTAGAAAATCAGAAAGGTGAAGCACAAAAGCGATTGAATGATTTAAAAGCTCAGGTAAATAACATTTTAATTTGGTATATTTGGATGATTTGCTTGTTGAATGTACAGCTTTGCTTACATATGAAATTAGAAACATGGATTTGTGAATTGTATATAATGCTTTTGTTAAAATATGTAAATAATTAAGTGTACTACAATTTTTACAATTTAGAAATTATTATTTGATACAAATTAAGTTTTAATAATATAATTTAACACTGCATATTGTATTATTACACTATCATATGTTTTACAAATTATTTTTTTGCATACAAAATAGTTATCAATTAAGGAAAGAGGTATAAAATGTAAGAGTCTTTTCCTGTATATAATATTATTTTTTTAATATTTTCGCATATTTCATAGTATAAGTTATACGATACTTAAAATCATTTTTATACATATAGCATGTTTTACATTATATAATTATTTCTCTTCGTACATATTGACTGATTTATTTATTTATGATCTTTCTCCGATTACTTTTTTTTTTTTTCAATGAATATAATTTATATTTTATATAATAGAATATTTATCCATTTATTTTATTGTTTTATTTTATAATGTGTTTAGATCCTTCATTATGATTTAGTTTTATTATGTTTTATTATGTTTGGCTTATAGAAGACAGAAGTAGATAAAGATTTGAGTGAGGTCGAGCAGAAGATACGTGAAGAACAGAAAAAGGTACATCAAAAATTTCTACTTTTAATGAAGGGCAGGTACGGTTGCGAAACACAGATTCTATTTCTCACTACTATGAAATAGTGGCTACAATTCTTTAGTATTTATAGCTTCATCAAGTATAATACTATAAAATGATAAAAATCGGGATAGCTTTTTACAAGAATAATGATAAACCTACAAAAATTTGAAAATAAAAATATTTATGATTTCATTTTGCGTATTAATTATATTCAGAAAATAATTATATGGTACTTTAGTTATATCTATATAAGCATATGTATAAAATATAAATATATAAGCTAATAATTTAATATATATATACACCACACATTATTTTAGAAAAAGCTTTATTCGTTTCCGTTACATCTGCATAGTTAATGCTAGTGCTTTGCTGCATTGCATGATAAACTGGTTGTAGCATAGATTGCCATCAAAAGAATTATATTTGCTTACAACTTTGTGTTTGAGACTCCAGTCTAGTAAAAATGATGAAATCATGTTTTAACTTTATAAAAACATTTCATATAAATCTATATGCTAAATTTAATTTTTCTCAAGATTGATAAAAATACAGGTATTTAATCTAGATTTGAGTCTTAAATTTTTATAATTGTATATAATATTTTTCTGTATCTAAAAATATATGTTGATAATTGCAAATAATCAAGTGTAGATATAACACTGTACGTTATTAACAATATGTAATTTATATATATATTATTGAGTGACTATAAACTTCATCAAATTATATATTTAGTCTTATATATAGTCTATAAGTTACATATATATGTATATGTGTATCTACGAATATACTTAACATATTACAGAAATATACTTTTATACTTATGTCATAATAAATGGATTATTGTATATAATACTTTATTACCATTAATAATAGGTTGATAAATTGCGTCAACAAGCAGAAGAGCAAGAATCGGTGTTGCGTGCTCAAGAAGAAGAACTGAATTTTAAACGACAAGAATTGGAAGGCTTGAAACAAGAAGAACAGCAGTTAGAACAGCAACAAAATAAAAGCAGGGACCAATTAAATGAACTCACTAAAAATTTGCAGGATACACAGTTGCAAATTTGTCAAGCAAAAGCAAAAATCACTCATTTACAAGAACAACAACGGCAAATGAGTGACGCAATTGCACTTTATGACTCTGCACTTGCAGCTGGGGATGCCACGCTTGTACCTGATACTAGTCTGCAATTTAATCCCGAAATTGAAAACTTAGAGTATGTATTTAATATATGCATTTCTTAATTGTCTTTGTAACAATATTACTTTATTATTTCTGTGTAAAAATCTATAGATATGAGAAAGCAAGTGAAGAAGATAAGATTCAAAATAAGAAAAACGTTCAATTTTCTAATACAAATGGAGCAACAATGGATGGGTTCGAACAAGATCCTTTTGCGGAACCATTTAATAATGCATCAACACCGGATCCATTTGGAAGTGCATTTTCATCTCCAAATACTACTGTAAGATCTTTCAATTGAAATAATTACCTATATTATTATGGATAATTCCTAACGTAGCAATATATTTACAATTACAGGGAGGAGGAGGAGGAGGAGCAGGGGGATTCACGTCTGACCCATTTAGTGTATTTGATGATAGCAATGCCGTTGTGAAACAGGATCCATTTGATCCATTTGGAGATGGAAAAAGAAATGATACTAAAGCTACCACTACGACATCAGTAAGTCATTATAGGAATAATAAATTCTTTCAAGCTGTATAGCTATTATTTGGTTTATTTATTAGTTATTTTTCTCGTAGGCGACAAAAGATCCATTTGGAGATGATCCATTCGCAAATCTTCATGCACCGCCTCGACCAGAAAGCCCTAGTCCTGCTCTCCCTCCTAAAAAAGCAAAACAACCTCCACCACGACCAGCACCTCCTCGACCGTCTCAAGGACCTACCGGTCCTCTACGAGCAGCACCGGCACCGCCTACACCTTCTCCTACACCTGATCCCTTTGCAAATGCTTTCTCTGCTCAACAAGGCATAATAGATAACAACAACAGTAATAATTTTAATACGTCTACTGGATTTGCAGATTTTGCTAATTTCGATTCTAAGGTATGTACTTTTACGTTTTCAAGTGTCATATAATATTGTTGAAAATTATGCTCCTATTTTATCAGTTGGTAGAACAATTATTTTCTTGGCACTCTGAATTGTATTAACCAATCTCCTTTCTTTCTTTTTAAGTGTTCCAATATATCTTCCTCGGCATATCCCTTCCTTCCTCAGTTTTATCAATGTCCAGTACGTTGTATGCTGTTACTTTACATTTGTTTTAAATACAGTTATTTTTAACGAAAGTGTAATATATTGATAATGACTTAAACATTACTTAAACTACAATGCTATTTTACATAAATAGTGATATGATACTTAACTCACATTTCTAAACTACGAGTTACTTAACATTACTATATAATATGTCATTTTAATATATTACAATATTATTTTGTAAAATATATTTATATTAAAAAAAAGATTAATTATATTTTTTGTTTTATATTTAGGTAGAAGCTGCACAATTTTCAGTTTATTCATTGATCCGACTCCTGGAGCATGCTGTCTACAAATTAATTAATTTGTTCTCTTTGTTCCAGTATTCTATTTTCTTTTTATAATATTGCATGGAAATTTTTACATTATTTAAATAAAATGTTCGAGTTAATTCGACCAATGATTAATGTCATAGAATCGTTGAACACATTCAAGTGTTATTTATTCGTGAATGGTTTAAAAAGCGTTGATAATCAGTTGATTACTAATTGATTAATTTAATGACATACTACAGATTATTGCGTGTTAGTGTTTTTTATTATAACAAAATCAAAACGAATGAACTCGAATATTTTGACTCGCTTGCAATTGAGTATATTCTAGTATTCAACAACAGCCACGTATGGTCCAGCAGCCTGACGATAACCAGCGGTTCTTGCGCTATTCTTTCTACCTTTTCAGTAAACGAAAATTGACCACTGAAAAAAACCTGCTTCAGCCGGAACCAACACTGACACGAACGGCACCACCCAGACCAACCAGCAGAACACACACAGTATCAACGGTAACTCCAAAGCTGCCGGATTTCACGGAAGATCCCTTCAGAGACTATCGATACGAAGATCCCTTTAACATACCAGATCCTTTCGCCGATGACGCAGAAGATCATAACGCGAATAAGAGTGAAACAACGGCTGGCAACGTGGATCCATTTAGTTACGGAACAACCTCGGTACTCTCTCGTAAAAATTCGTTCACCAAAAGCTTTGATATTGATTTCTCAAATACCTTTCCTCTGACTAAAAGCAAGTCTGAGAAAGACAATGCTAAATTCGATACTGATTTCGTGAAAGCATTCTCTGACGACAACAGAAATATAAAGACCATCGACTCTGATGCGTTTTCAAACTTCAAGATAAAAACGGTCGACATAGATGAAGCATTTTCCACCAAGAATGAAAAATCTGCCAGAAGGCACGGACAAGATTTAGCACACAATAGATCTAAAACTACTTTTAATGATAAAAAATCGAAAAATGACATGGGTAAAATTTGGAACGGTAACAGTGCTGCACCACCTCTCTCGTTGAGCGAAGAAGAGCAATTTGTTTGGGCATCTCAACAAAGCTTAAAGACCGAGGAGGAAAGGCGTAAGCGTAAACAGCAAGAAGAGGCTGAATTAGCTTTAGCCCTTGAGCTAAGCAAGCAAGAAAAATCCGGGAAATTGTAAATTTAATCAGTAAAAGCACTTTCTGTTTGATTTATTTTATTGAATTGAAACATATACATAATATATATATATATATACATATATTTTCGGGCACAACGACTTTACGAATCTTCATAATGAAATCAGAACTGAAAGATATATGATATGTTAACTTATTATTAATAACTATGAGATCTGTGCTAATGAAAGGCTATGAAGGATAATCGTGTAATGCTTATTTTTAATACTACTTAGCATATCATAATCACGGTGGCACGAAAACAGAAATTGAATCAAGCATACATGCATCCAACAGTTTATAGAAACATTAATTATGTAACATCAAGAAACATTTCACTGCATATGAAGTCAGTTTTGGATGTGATCTTCTTGGTTTTCATCCGATACAGGATACATTTAAGTATTCAACTATATAGTTACAAACAAATCTCTTGATGTATTGAATACTATTTGAACATAAAAAAAAAAAAAAAATTATATTGAACCGCGCGCTCTTTTCGATACTCTGGTTTACCACAGAGGAATCGATCGATTTTGTAAAAAAAAGTAAAAGAAAAGGAAAGATTAATCATTGCCTTGCAATATCGAATTCTAAGATAATGACACTTATATACTCGTAGTTGGTTGTACACTATCGCTAACGTTAAATTAGCATGTATAAAAGCAAAATATAATGGCAGATTATTGGATTGACAATAAAAAAAATGTTATGTACACGTATTCAGTGAGTTCAAAGTGAGCGGATTAGTAATATAAATGGTTATCCGCATTTGAGCAGATAAAAGATTCTCAACATCGTTATACGAAGTACACTTTAATATATATAATATACATCTGTACATTTGCGAATAACAGCGGAGTGTAACATTTCTGTTTGTTTGATCAGCACTATTAACGATGTCTTATGCATGATACTCTAACTCGGTACATGTCTTCGTCAATATATACCGGAAGGCATTGAATAAGCGACATAAAAAAAATCATTCTGGCTATATAAACGTTACTAGGTAGAAATACACAAAACATACGATATATAAAGATTATTAAAAAAATACTGTTACATATTAGTATCCTTTTCGACATGTTATTATTGTGTATAAGAAAGATCAGTTACTGATTAACATAAAAATTTTGTGTTTCACTCTAAATAGTACTAAAACTGCAATAAAATCCGAATGAAATTTTTTGTTCTTTTTTTCTTTTTTTTTTTTTTTTTTAATAGTCTCTGGACTTAATGAACAGATGATGAATAGAAGGTGCGAATAGTAAACAATGGTATTTGTTATGTTGTAGTAGTGTAAGTGAACCGTTCCAATAATGTTTGTGAGAATGCCGTCTGATTCAGCCTTCGGTCTTAGTACGTCCCAAAGAAATAAGGTGTTCAGATAAAGCGTAGCTCCGTGTTTGTCCCCGAATAATCTCGCGTAGCATGGAATCGTTCGAATCAAACACAAAGAGCCGCGTGTATCTTTACTTTTACTATTATAATCATATAACTTTACAACGACAATGTATTACGCATGCTGTATATATTTCTATCTGTATTATTTCATGGTAATTATTATAATAATTATGTTATTGTTATACCGCTATTATGATTATTGTTATGATTACTACTATTATTATTATTATCAACATCATCAGCAGCAGCATCAACATCATCATCATCATCATCATCATCATCAGCATCAGCATCAGCATCATCGATAGTGTAATAACTATATCATAAAAATACCAAGCGTTGTCAATATATCATTTACCAGTGAACAAAAAAGGAAGAAGAAGAAGAAGAAGAAGTAAATGACTGTAAAATCGTATTATATTATGTGTTACTGATATAAATATGGTATTATTGTGTATCGATATCGTTGCTGTTTTGGATGCTTCGAGAGTATACATACATGCATACATCACACAGTGGCAAAAAAGTAGTAACTCGCGGGAATTGAAGACGTGTGTGCCAGAATGAATATTTATCGGAATAAACCAAATGACCTAAGGCCGCCACGCTTAATTCCAATAATTTAGAGGGCCTCGTCCAAAGAGTCGAATTAATCTTCGGTTGTACGAACTATATTTTACTAGTAGTAATGAATGATACATCGTTTGACGAAATTTCATTATATCTATTCCCATCGTTTAATATTTAACAACGATATTTCTATAATTATTTTACAAGATGATATTATTCTTTTCTTGCTATTAATTGAATGATTAGATTTTTATTCAAAATGAATGAATATTATTCTAGAATGCTCTCAATTTATTATATCGTTTAAAATGTTTTATTTTTTAAAAGTAATTCCTATTCTTTCTGTAAATCTCATGTGTAAATTGTGTAGCCTTTAGATTACTACAAGATATTTATTTGATAATTATAATGCAAGAAAGTTGGAACAATAGAAGAAATAAAATTCGTTCGATGATCTTTGTATTTTTTCCGCAGATCTGTTTGCATATACCACAAGGTGAATGTACTGGTAGAAAAAATAATAGACTTTAATGAAGAGCATACATATGTATACATGAGATAAATCGAAGTATATACATATACGCAAGCACTACTGAATAGCGTATTTAAAATGCGTTTAGGAAACCTGACTGCGACATGTTTAGACTATGTATAAATAGAAAACGCTTTATTCCATTTTGTTTTTGTTAATACTTAAAGGACGATGAGCATATACAAGTGCTACTAAGTTAGAACGAACATTGTAACAATACATTTGATTTCAGTGATTCGATATCTATGGAAATTTGTATTTAAATGCGAAAAACGTCTGTAATCTTCTTTTTATTGGCATACCTTTTTAAAAAAAGGTATTTAAAAAATTATTCTATGCCCCGTTTTAATTAAATTATACTTTATAATGATACTTAAATTATGCAGAAAATTGTTAGTGAAATTGGAACGATGAACGTACTTGTCCATTAAGTTTTAACAATAAAGTTACGTTACAATGATACAAGTAAGATGAGATTATTAATATCGTTATTGATAAGAAAAAACGTTGATATCGTTGTTACCAATGTGCAGGTGTGCTAAGTGAACAGGTGTGCAAAATTATTAAAATCTCTTTCGTTCATGCTACGTTTGTCACGCTAATTTGTTCGATGCAACAGAACACTATCCATGGAAAGTTGCAAAATAATGAACGTCGAATATGAGTTTATTTATCGATATCATCGTGCTCCTCTACGCTGTTTCAATATTCTCGACGATATCCTTTATCTCTAACATAGTCAAAACGATCGACGTAACATAAATTATTATATTACGTATCGTTAAAAGCGTTATTCCCTCATTTATTTTGTATATTTCATTATTTCGATATTCGAACATTATTTCAACAATGAATGTTCTCTCTGAATATGTTTTCCTTCCTTTTATCATCTTCGTATCTTCTATAAAATGAAATTTAATCTTTTCTGCGTCGACTTTGTCCGTCAAAAAAATATATTTCTATACTATTATCGAAAGACATATTTTATAAAAATAACATGAAAAAAAAAAAATGTCAAAGAAATTTCAGTATCATCGCGTCGAGAATGAGGATAACATCGTTCAGGGGGTCACACAGGCATACCTGACTAAAGAACATTAATATATGTACAATCCATATCGAAATTGTTATAATTCACATGCAAATAACACGAGTTTTCGAATAGTATGTGATAAGGATATGTATGTAAATGTACTTGAACTATGTGTAACTAACTAATTCAAGTTATTAATCACTCGACTGGTGCGCGTTAACGGAAGTCGACTATATACAGTGTACTGTGCACAAAGAATGCTGGTTTTTATATATATATATATATATAATATATATATATATATAAATATATACATACATTTAGCGATTCGAGAAACATAAAAGCGACGTAAAAGAAAAAAAAGGGAGTTGTAGCGATGCTTTGTTAATTTTATGTCCGCGACTCCCTCGCGTAGTAATAAATAAGAGAAAGATGTCGCGTATATCACTTTTGTTCTCTGTGTGTAATCAGCAAAAAAGTACTCACGATGTTACATTAATTATACAAATATACATAAATGTACGTATTTTCGGTAAACAAATTTCTCCGAGAGACTGAGCATCGTAGAAGATCGTCCTTCGAAAGACAGGAATTTCGAATAGAGGTTTCTTCGCGCGCGACTTTTATATTTCCGAGAGCAAGGTTCTCGTTTTAGGTGTTGCCTCTGTTAGATATCTTACCACATGGCAATTAATCTTGTCGACATTATTTTCGAATCATAAAATAACGAAATGCGGCAAGATGCAAAAAGCTTGAAAAAAAATGTTGCTCTATCGATCAATCGGAAGAAGTAACAGGAAAAAAAAGAGAAAAAAAAGAAAATAAAGAAAAAGGGAAGAATTACTTTCGAGGCAGCGTTTGAAAGCTCACCGGAGAAATCTTCACTGTCAAGGACGTGATTGAAAAGTATTCTAGAAATTAGAAACAAATATTCGTCAACTTCAAATTTCCCCGCGAGACCGAAAAACAGTTAGTGGAATCTCGAAGGTGTCTATCATGGACAAACGAGATCCAAATATATACGTAATTGCGTAAGAGTTATCGAAATTTGTTTGCTATTTGTTTAACATCGAAAGAATGCTGTTGCACATGTGTACATGTAGGTGAAACGCACGCCGACAATTTTCTCAATTTTTCATGTATCGCGAAAGTAGAAGATGTTGAGACTGTATTAATAATATACTTTATTGCTACCCACGTGCATTCCAGTGTCTCTAAAATTTGAGTAAGAGCGAGATTCTGTTGTACGAAACGATACTCTTCGAAAGAAAAATGATAGAACAGTATTCTTTGATACAACCAACGTAACGAAATCATAAACTCTTCTTGTTGAAATTATTCGTTGGTGAATTGCAACCTGTACGAGAGGTATTATGTTCCTTCTTCGTTGCTAATGTCCTACCTGATTTTAATAAATAATTTCACTAACATGTCCCATGCCGTATGAGATGACGTTAACAATATAAACATTGATCGGAAACATTTGTTTAATAGAAATATTCTTCTGTTTAATATTAAACTGAAATGAAAAAAAAAAAAAACATTTTATTATATATTCACGATATTTATATAATTAGATATTGTAATTTAATATGTTAATACGATTCGACGATATCATTCGAAATGTTACGTTTCTTACGGTGTCGAACGTGTTAAGTATCTTTGCTCAACGTCTAAGTATCTCGTAAGATATCTATTTCTATTTCGTAGAATGTATCAAGAATGATATGATTTATTGCTTTTTGTGCTACAAGTTGAAAAATCAATTAGAAGTCTGATCATTCGAGACACGCTGTTGTACGCTCTGAATATTCCTGAATGCTCGCTATTTAGCTGGTAACAAAGATAATCTGTTGTTCGCCAAGCGTCTGCCAAAAGTGCATGCGAATAGTAATTTATTATTATCGCTCGTTGGAACTCGCGTTAAATAGACATCGTACAACGCTCGTCGTGATTCTCAAGTGGACGTTATTGATGATCTTTCATCGAATCATTACAAACATGAATATTTCACGAGCATCGTAGAAACTACTTTCTCGCTCAAAAATCTTAAGACAATTATTATATTATATTATATTTATACAATAAAGATATCAAAAATTGTTAGTTATACGATAAAGAAAGTAAATGTTATTGAAACATGCATGCAATTTAAAATTTATAATTTACATCGGATACCAAGGTTTTATTAAAAACGGTAAATGCCATAAGACTTTTGAGTGGGAGTATACATATTTTGATAATTATATCAAAGAAGTTCCCTGAAACGGAAGGAAACGGCTATTCATTCAGTATTCAGTCGTATTTTCGAAACTTCTTTCACATTATCGATTCTTATTAATTTACGACACGTCGTTTCTATATTTTTGCAAATATCGGAAAACTTCAATGGTATCTTTTAAATCGATTATAAACATGTATTTACAACTGGACAAAAGAATACTCAAGCCAATTAACTTTTACGAATTCGATATACACGCTTATATCCTTCGTCTCATTTTTCTTGATAAAAAAATACCAAGTTTATAATCAAGTTTTGTTACGTGACCACTCTGTGGTCAACAACGTTGATTAACAAATATATTGTACCGATGTTACGAGTTCTTATAGGCAAATACCTATATAGCAAATCGTTGTTTAATATAATATAACCCCTTGTACATAATAAGTTTAAATATACAAACATCTGGTTCACTATGTGTACATTAACCTACGTATACTTACTTCTCTCCGTGTTTTATTTCCGATATTCTTCGAAGGGAAAATGAATTTTAAACGTATTTTTCTGTTAATTTTTACTGCTTTCAACATTCTGTTTTTAAGAAACCGTACGATTATATTGATAGTAACATTGGAATTTATTTTAATTAAGTTATTTTTTTACGATTTTTACGAAAACTACACCCCCATTAAGAAAGAATATTTAATCTTATTTTTAATTTCTTGAATTTACATTTCGTAAACTGTTTATACTTTTGCTACCAGTATAAAATCCAGTATAAAAATCCAAAATTTAATAAATCGGATTTAATAGGTTTATTTAAATTTGATTAAATATCGAAGCTATTTTCACCAAGATAATAATAATATAAGTATATTTAATTGTCACACAAAGGAGAAGTTACGGTCCTGAAACGTGGATTTATTTACCGCAAGATGTCATCATTGCGAAAATGCATTCGTACCTAGTCATACCGGTTTTAAATTTAAATAAAAATAGCGTTATTATCGTAGATATGTATTAACCAGTGCCCATTGAATATTACGAGCTTTTCTAGCAAATAAGAGAAAAAGTTAAAATAAAATTTCGTCATATATATGAAATATATAGTGACATATCGATACATAAAATATTAATTAATAATACACACACATAAATACATAAAGATGAATGAATATTATATTCTTAGCATTATTAAAAAATGATTATAGAGTACAAGAGTACGATATATATTTTAAGCTACGGGAACAATACTAACTAAATAAATGCAATATTTTTATGATAGGGATGTATAATAAATTTGATATCATTGAAAGACATTGATTAGAATCGTTAAAGATATTACTAAAATTATAACATATTTGTCTAATATTTGTTGATTTGATCGGGATATATATTGATACAAATCGTGATTTTTTTTTTCGACGAATGCCTTAAATAGCCGCCTCTTTTAAATGCGGTATACCTTTTCTATTGTGTGATCATCGCATCATTACGTATTTCGAAACGAAACTGCACTATACAAAAGTGATCATGATTGAGAGAGATTAATCGAGTACTTGGTTTGTTTTATAATATCTTGTTAATAAATGAATCATTCATACATAATCAAAGTGTATAGTTTTGTAAAATAAACAGGCTTGTTAGAAGAAGGACTGGGAATTTCTACAGCAGCTGATGTGTAAAGATGGCCAAGCTCAATACAAACAAATAGTGATCAGTTATGTGCTGATTTCACAACTGACTGTGCACTAAGGGGTGAGTAAATTTGATTCACATAAATAATGTAGATAAATAGTTTTATTTTGCAGTAACTGCAATATTTCCTAAGAATATTTCGAATTTTCAAAAATATTGAATAGTAAATGACATCTTTCCTGACCTGCTCAATAAAACTTCTCATTTACGTCGAATTTACGACAGCATTGTCTTCATATGCAAATTTTTGCTAACTAATCCTTGTGTTCGAACTGTTGTGTCGCTCACAGTTTTATCAAGTTCTTTTTTTTTTTCTTCTTGTTGATAAAATGTAAAAAGTAAAGTATTTTTTAGATAAAAATTGAAATTCAATCTCTTAAATTATTAATGCAACTTTTCTAAAAATGATCTTCAGTTGTTAGTCTCAATTGATAATTATTGTACTTGTAATTATGTGTAATTTTTTAAGTCTTGTTAATTTTTTATTACAGTATTTTTGTATTTATAGACAAACAACAAGGATATTTATTTTATCATACGTTGAAAGATGGCTTATGATCCACGTAATATAAAATATCCGTCGGATATGCACAACCATCAACATAATCAGCCTAGTATCACTGGATATACATACTCTGGGCATCCAGTAACTCATGTTCAACAAACGGATGAAAATAGAAATGAGAATAATTGCGGAAATAAGGAAACATGCCCTCAGATATCTCATCAATCTTCGGGTACACAGACTATTCAAAAAGTAGATGCAGCAACTATGACCGATCCGTTACAAATAGACTTTAGACTCACTTCAGAGTACTTAGCACGATGTTCTAGTACATTAGGTTTACCATATGTAACTAAGTATGAAGAAAATAGCAATAATTCAACGCATAATTGCCAAGAAATTCGACCAAAAATTGAATTTGAAGTTGAGCCGCAACATATCAATGGTAAACACATGAAAAAAGATATAACAGAAATTGAGAATGTTCTTTTTTGTAAATGAGATAAATTTTATTGTTTCTTCAGGTATGTTAATATATCATTGTCCGGAATGTGCATACAGATTTGAAGACAGAGAGGCATTACATGAACATCTAGAAGATCACAGGCAACGACCTCACATTTGTGATATTTGTGGTGCAAGTTTAAAACGCAAGGAACATCTAGATCGTCACAAACAAGGACACAATAAAGATAGGCCTTATCAGTGTAACATGTGCTGCAAAGCATTTAAACGCAATGAACATCTTGCACGTCACATGATTATACACTCAGGTAGCAAAAATCAAGTTTGTACGGAATGTGGCAAAGCTTTTTATAGAAAGGATCACTTAAAAAAACATTTGCAAAGTCATAATAGTAGCAGAAGCAAAAATCTAAACAGTTCGCAGAATAATCAGAATAGCCATAATAATGGTGAAGAAGGATTAAGTAGTTTTGCAATGATGATGAGGCAGACCGGGCCACCTCCATTTTCTATTTTGAGAACTTAATACATTTTTATCTTAATCTTAAAACAAAGTTGTTTTATAATTTAGGCAATTTAAATTTGAGAGATTGATACAGCGAGCTTTATCAGAGACACCTTCATGATGTAACGGAATAGTTGTTGATGGTTCTGAATTTTGCAGTTATATATATATGTATTAGTCTGGAAATGCTACTTATAATGTAGCTGAAAAACAAACAGGCTCTAAATTAATTCTGCAAATTTTATATTTCTCTTTTTAATATGCCTCTAATATGCACAATATTCTTAAAGTAAGAACGTACCTGTTAAGGGCAGTTTTTTGAAATGTAATATATATATTTAGATACTTTAAACAATTTTATTTAAAAAAGATATTTATATAAATTATTCAAGCTTTTATATAAATTAAAACTGGGTATAAAAGCCTAGTATTGTTGAATTTTTTTCTTTAAATTTTACATTTGATATGATGTTCGAAATGTATGGAACGAACAAGAATAAAACTAGTTTAGCAATAAAATTTTTAGTTTCAAATTTAATAAAAAAATATTAGTATATTAATTAAATGTATCTTACTGTGCATTCTAAATTAATAAAGCAGCCTTTGTAAGACCAGCTTTTAAATACTTTCATCTTGAAGCAAAAAGAGATGCAAATACTTTATAATATCGTGCACAAACAATTCTTGTTATGCTCAAGATACTGAAAGAGGATGCGTATCTGTTATATATGACGCGTAAAAGTGGAACGAAAATACATGATTTTGTTTTCTGCTAAGATAACGGTATCAATCATCTTGGATCATGTGCCTAAAAGAAACAGCATAATAACACCTATCTTTGCACGTAATTATGAAAAAGGAATATAAAATCAACGTTAAGAATAGTTTGTAATCAATGGAATACATTTTGTAGCCCTAACTGGAAAGGAACATTGCACAAAGTACGGTCGTTTTAAAATAAAAAACAAAGCGTTGCATAATTATTTTTTATCGATATTAACTTCTTCGTTACTTTTTATTTATATGCCTTTACCTTCTTTCGTGTTGTACATTGTAAATATGTAGGATTAAAGAAACTTTGATCCAAGTTAGAGTAAGAGCAATGTTCCTTAATGTTTAAAGTTGAAACAGCGATGAATGTAAGGATATGTCATGTTAAATAATTTAATACTACAGTTTACATTGTGCGAGCGTGTCAGCATGTTTGTACGTGTGCTATATAGAAATATATAGATACGCGTATAATATGTAGTAATATGTATTGTATTATATTAATATGTTATATGTTATACGCGTATTTACACGTGAAATGTTACGTCAAATTACCCGTGTAAATTATGTATTTATATTTATTAAGAAGAACCGACCATATATCGGCTTTATTATATAACGCTTCCAAAGTGTACATAATCGGACATATTACGTGAAATATGGTTAAAAAAAGATCAACGTTTTGTTATCGGTTGTAGTAGTTACAATTAAACTAATAAATCATTATTACATAAAATCATAAGTCGTTTCAAATTAAATCATATTTTATAACCCATTTATGTGTGTGTGTATTTGTTTGTTTGTTTTAGCACCAGGATATGGAGAATGAAGGAATTATGAATAATAAAAATTAGCATATTTTCTTAGATGACTTTTCATACAATTTTTATATATATATATATAGATATATATATTATATATATATAGGGTATTACATAAAGCAGCACTGGGAAATGTCCGAAAAAACGTTCACAAACTTTAAACTTCTATCCTCGCAACCTAAATTCGTCTGTCTGTATTTTTTTTTTTTTTTTTTTTTTTATACCTACATCTCCCTTTTATACGTTTCGTCTTCTCATCTACTACATAAGTCTTGCTTTTTTGTTTGTCTCAAACTGCGTACCTCTTTCCTCGTCCTTACATTCCTGAAGATTACATGTTTTTTATGCACTCTATACAAAAATAAAACGCTGAGATCATCAGAGGGTTCGCATAGTTATACACAATTTCTCTTATTAGTCCTTTCTTTCCCTTTCTTCTTCACTCTTTTCCCGCTTTCTGCTCTCTCTCTCTCTCTCTCTTTCTCTCTCTCTCTCATCTTCATCCCTTTTTACTTCTCGCCTGTTCTTTCTCTTTTTGATTTACGCACCATGACGAACGAACGGTATTATTTTACTCTTTCCTTTGTACCCTGGAAGACTGTGGTACAAATGTTTCGATGAGGAACAAACGGAAATGAAGAAAAAGAAAACATGGTGGATTCAAACAAAAGACTCGTATTTCCTATATTCCGAGCTTGAAAATTTCACTATTTCCCTTTCTTTCTCCTTTATTATCTATCGGATGTCCGGAAAATCCACAACAAACCGGAAACGCAATCTTAGATTCGTGTAAATGAGTAATGAGTAAATTTCATTTTCGAAGGAAGTACATCGTTTATCGATGTTACATTTCTGTTAAATACTTCTTTTTCGCAATTTTTTGTTTTTCATTTTAATTCGAAGCTACTAATAATCGCAATTATGGCAGTATCTATGCGCTCTTTAGGCATACGGTTTATCGTGATACGCTAAACGGTGGTGAAGAAATCAAAAAGTTCAACAAAGTTCAACGGTTTTTCGAGACAAGACAAATACGATTCAACTCGAGATATAGTAACTACCGAAACTTTAAGTTTTCTAAACGATATATATCCTATTGTGTGCATTCAGCGGTGCGTCGAAATTAATTCTCAGAGAGTTCTATACGGTTTATATAAAATATTCACCATTCACAATTTGGCTAGTCTATTACAAAAGTATATACCTTGCTAACATTTGATCGGTCGCAATGTAAGTACCTTGCGCTATTTCGAATAATCTATAAAACGTCAGCCTTTGCAGTCTCGTAAAAAGTTTGTAAGAATATCTTTCTTACGGATCTTCGGTATTGCGTTTGTGTGTCCAATAAGAAGAGTTCCTTAAAAAATCTTTTACAGATCTATTTAGACAAATTGCATGTACCATTTTTGTTTGTTGGCACCCTCTGCACTTACGTTTTCGAGTAAAATGCTACCGTATTGAGGATCAAAATAAACAACAAGGAAACGAGATAAATTACGAAACTATCAAAGTTTTCATATTTTTATGTTCTTTTTAATCTCGAAAAATGTTCTCTAAAATTATGAATCGAATGTGAGTTTCTTTTGTCGCGTGGAAGAAGCGATTCATGAGTGCAAAGGGTTAAAAAAAAAAAAAAAATCATTGTCGTAACTTTTCTACTACATTATCGAGACAGAACTAATGGAAGAGAGAAGAACAGAAAAACGAAAGTAAATTGCCTCGTTGCGTCGCGGACTCTCCGGCTACTCGGTAGATGTCTATTTTACGCGTAATGACTTATGTGCAATGCGTACTTATTATATTCCCTAGGCTATTGGAAAAAGAGGAGTTTAAATGCTTTGTACTATGTCGAGGAATTTGTATATCTTTCCATATTTCCCTTCCGTCGTTACTCGCCTGTTGTGCTGACGTCTCTGTTTGAAAAACCGGTAATCACATTTACGCACACGCGCACAGAGGACGCACGCAAAAAACGCAAGCACACATACCACGCCGACTGGACAAGCCGAGAAACTGAACCGCGGCAGCTGGATACTCCGATAAAATATACACGTAAGAACAGCGCCCGTTGGTTCATGCAAAACTTCTCCCGTTTCATTCGAATCCTTTACGGTCTAGCTCATCTACTAATTTCATTTTAACCTATAACTTCTTCCAAAGGACTTATTACGACAGAAGGATCGGTTAAACGACTTTTTGGTTTTTTAACTAATTCCCAAAATGGATAAAACAAGATATCGAAATGTAACGGTGATTTAAGTTGCAGAAATTAATTTCTCTTTCCTATGCGAATATATCGACGATACGGATATATAAATTCGTAACTTAAAAATTTCTATTCTTCTTTCATTTGTTTGTGTGTCGACAAACGATAAAGTTAGACTGTAAAGGATCATGTAAGTACCACATGTACTAACTGCGTCTTATGTCTAAGGTTACTTGAAAAACCAACAGCTATCCGATGAACTTTATAAAAAATTATTCACCTCTCGATCGAGAAATCATTATCTTGTTGTTCCATTCGAAAACGATGTATCTTTACTTGGTGTTCATCTTAAGTCCTATCATCCCTTCTTTCTTTCTTCTTCGGTTTCGTTCTATTTACAAGGAAAAAAGGTGAGCGGCAGAACGCTTCGGTGCCTCTAAATATATTAGCGCGAATCTCAAGTTTCGTTATTGTACTTTCTCCCCTCCCTTTTGCGTTCTTCTTTTCTTTCATTTTTGCATGAACCAACTAAAATCCGTAGCTCGCGCGCGAAGCAAATTATTACGCTTCGCGCGACGAAGCCATTCTTTTGAATCGAATTCATTTTCGGCTCTATTCTGCATTAGTACGATTAAGAGTTTTTTTTTTTTTTTCGACACTGCGTAGAAAAATATGGTTTTCATTGTCACCCTCATATCTCTCAGTGAATTGCGTTTGATTTACAACAAACTGTTACCTTTTAAACTTTTAGTTTTTTTTTTCTTCTTCCCTGTTCGATCAATTACCTTTACGTCTGATCGCTCGTCGAAAACAATCAGTTTTACAATAACTACACGGTAAATTAGCGAGAAATCAATGCTCGAAACTGTGTTTCTCATCGTCGTCGTCCTTTCGGGTTATTCAATGTTTCTCCTTAGTCGCGTTTCGACGAGGTTAAGATCGATAGACGATCGAAGACTTATCATTACCGAACACGATGTCCCATTTCGAGCAACGATTACTTTCGAACTTACTACAGAAATAGCATTCAAATGTCTAATCGTATCGCTGTAAATGATAGTATACAAATAACGCAAAAATGTAATAGCAATAACAATAACGGTATTTCGTGATATTAATCCTCTATAATCTAAACAAAGCATTCGATGCTTTAAGAAAAAGTTCCCATTTTCAAAAATTTTGGGCACCTTTTTATAAATTTGTTTCTTGTTCCAAGAGAAAATGTTCGATGCTTTAAGTTAAGTTAAAGCCATAACATACTCACGCGCATTACTACGAATAGCCCATAGAGGATTAAGTAAACACCGGTACGAAACGCTTTTACCA
The DNA here is from genome assembly GCF_014825855.1 of Bombus pyrosoma. Taxonomy (NCBI): domain Eukaryota; kingdom Metazoa; phylum Arthropoda; class Insecta; order Hymenoptera; family Apidae; genus Bombus; species Bombus pyrosoma. Next base: position 19,385,230 of record NC_057776.1, on the reverse strand, counting down.
TACGAAAAAAGGAATTCTACGAGTTTCCGTGAATTTGTTTTCCCAAGATTTAAGACTTTTCTTTCTTATGTCTTCTTCCTTACAGTTTCTAGTAAAACTGTAAAACGAGATGTACGCAAATTCAATCTGTTATTATCATTTTGTCATTTCTCCCATTCTCTCGCTCTCGGTTTCACTCGCAATCTCTTCCTTTCACTCTCTTAGCTCGTGCAACTTAGGCAATAAAGGCCTATACCTTATTACTACTTATGCTCTATAAAACGCGATACTTATGCTCGTTTAATCATTAGACACTACTATCGATTACAAGAACGGAAAACGTATGTATCTATAGGCAGAAGACAAACTAAATCATTCCCAACCACTGAGTTCGCAAAACAGAGTTCCTCGGTAAACTTCTTCTGTAACGAAGCTGTAGTTTCGCTTCGTTTGATTCATGCTATAAAGTAAAATATCTATACACTTGACACACAGGAAGGAATAAGTACGAAACGTATACATAGCTCTACCAGCGAAATTCTAATCTTGAAAAATGCAAATAAATATTTCCCATCCAATCCCATCCGAGTAGCAAATTTTCCACGTCCTTTTATACTCGGCTTTTGCCATTTAATGAAACACAAAAACATTGCTAAAGAAAAGAACATTGAAGAAATCGTAATAATTGAAAAGTACAGAAAAAACCTGTTTCTTCATTCTGTTCACTCCCCTTTCGTCAACAACTCTCGTCTCTGGATCCTCTTTTTTTTTCTTTTTTTCTAAAAAACACACATCTTACTTTTTCTTCCCTTTCAATCATCATTTTCACATTATTAAAAAATATTTCATCTTCTTCCTCTCTCGATCGCCCGTTGAACCGCTTTTTGTTCATCTCTTTTTTGTTAGCTTGCTCACGGCGCAAAAAGAGTGTCGGATGGCGACGAAAACGACAAAAAAGGGTTGCGAACGGGGGGACGAAAGAGGAAAGGAGCATACACAGGGTGTCCCGAAAAAGAGCTATGCACGAGGCCATATCCATGGACTTTTACTCATAAGGTGGAAAAAGTATGCAGGTGCGGTTAAAGTCCAGCGCTATGCAAAGGCACCGGAGAATTGTTATTTTTCTTTCTTCTCTTCCGTTTTTACAGACGCGTTAACTATTCTTATTCCTCCCTTTCCTTTCTCTCTTTCTCATCTTTTTTTTTCTCTAGGAACACCAACTATGCCTATTATACCTCGACGAAGTGGTCGGTTTTCTGAAATATCAAAGACAAACTGTCCGCCTCGTCGAGCGCGGAAATATCAGGTTCTTTCTCCATTTTTTTTATTCATTTTTCTTTTTGGCTACCCTTGAAAATAGACCGCTTCTTGAGCCTCTCATTTCTTTAATCTCTCAAAAAAGAAAAAAAAATCATACGTCGAACTTCTGAAAAATTTCTCTCTCTCTCTCTCTCTCTCTCTCTCGCTCGCTCGCTCTTTTTCGCGCGCGCTCGCTGTTGTTTTATTTTTTCTTTTTATAAATCGTAAAGCTATTTGTCATTATTTTCATCTCACTTCTCCTCTTCATGTAGTCCACCGATTTCCTGTTCCGGAAAAATTTGATATCTCTCTCTCTCCCTCTCTCTCTCTCTCTCGCTCACATTATATATATTTTTATATTATATTATATACTTTTATATATATAACTACCCACGTATCAACGTTCTTTCTTTTTTCCTCTCTTTCCTTTTGTTTAATTCTTTCACAGGCTCTTTCTCTCTTCCCCTTATACCTTTCGGATTATTATGTGCACGTATAAAACGCACGCAAACAAGCACACACGTTCCGACATATTTTTGTCTCCGATTCGGCGCGCGCGTGCATGTACACGCATACAACACATGCAGACATACGCATCTTTTATACTTCTCTCCTCGTCTTTCACTTACATATCGTAGTAATCTTATTTTTTTTTTCTTCATCTTGTATACAAACTTACTCGCTAGAACATATAACCTAAAGTGTACTCTCTGTTCTCTTTCTTCTCTTCTCTTTTCTTTTCTTCACGATTACAAGTACATGGCGGTGGAGTATTTTAATACAGCTCGTTCTTTTATACTTTTTTTAAAATGTATATATATATATATATATAACTTTTAGTATATATATATACATATATACATATATATTTGTATATAATATTTTTAGTACATCCTTATATTTGAGGTCTGACGAATCCTGAATTTTTCATATTACCTGCTATAGAACGTATATACGACTTTTGCTAGAAATATGATGCAAAACAGTCGGTGAGGATCAATTGGAAGAAGACTAAAAATTTATGATTACTGGAACAAAACTTAAGTGAACGTTAGAAAATAACTGTGTGTATATTTACGGTCAAACGTAGGAAATAATTAAAAAATATATCAACGATGAATTTGTACGTCTATTCTATTTGCATACCCTAAGTTCTTTACAAAATACTTTATAGTTCATTCTCGTAAGCAATAATGGATCGCCGAAACGCGTCGTCCTCCCAACGAATACGATGCTTTCAATATTTTCCCTTTCCTTTCTCTTTTCTTTTTATAATAGCGCATCACATTCCTAACTACTTTTTTCATACGTTATATTCTTGCATTTTGTTTTCCTCATACGATTTACATCAGAACGTAAACGTATTCAGCAGCTGTTCTGTGTAATGTTTAAGGATATAGGACGTCTACTTTTGAGAATTAAAGAAAAAAAAAAAAGAAAAAAAAGGACGAGAGAATAGCGTCGACGATCTGGTAGACTGAATTTAATGCCTGTGGCAAGAAAGTATCGGCGTAGGGAGTTCGAAGAAAATGGCACACTGAATAATACTAAAACGAGGAAGAAGTGGTTGAAAAAAACATATCAGACAAAGTGAGACAATTGGAACAAATGTCAGTTTTGTCCGAAACGATCACAGTCCGCGAGGGTATTTCACTTCCACGATGCGGATAAATAAGACATAAAAAAAAGATTATAAAACTAGCATTCTTTTTAACGACGATTACTTGAATATTTACTATAATATATACGTATAAAAATTATAATAATAATAATAATAATAAACAAAGAAAATCAAAAGTACATGAAGTCTAACGAAAAACGTTCACTAACACGATCAGTATTCAACGAAAGTTAAAGGGATTTAACGAAAAAAATATGTATAAAAAAACAATGTAAAAAACGATATAAAAAACGACGTAAACTCCTAAAGAACTTACGTATATAAAAAAAGTGAGATATAGTACGATTCTCGGCGATATCGCAAAATATATACGTGTACATAAATACATACATATGTATATATACGCAATTATGTATAAATGTATACATACAAGCAAAAATTTGGAACTATATATTGTAAAATATAAAATACTGTCAACTTTGTATATATACGAAATAAATTTATAAAAACAAAAGCGAAATAATGTTTTTTCGTTCCTTTACTGACTAAAGTATTGCCACATGTTCTTTTAGCTACTGCTTTGTAATGTTTCGTTAAAACATTAAATAACTCAACTTTAAAAATAAAATATTTTCTAACTTCGTCGAAAAGATTGTAAACATATTTAATTCTTTAGATCAACATACGATCAAAATATCATTGAGTCAATGATTAAATGAAACATACTTTTCAGCTTATTAAGAAATTGAAAGACGTTACATATTAATCGGTGGGATGACTCGTTTGCATCCTTATATACACATGTCTTCATTCATGTCAAACATGTCAAACTTTTGTTTGTGTTCAACGATTTTAGGTTGACTAATTGAAAATAAATTTATAAACTAAATTGAATCATTCGGTTCAACTCATTTGGAAAAGATTTATAATATTTCTCTCTCTTGATAATAAGCTTAGCTTGATGATAAGTAGCTTCTTTGTGTTTTACATCAAGCCTTCATAAAAATATGTTTTGTTTCTCATACATACAGTAGTATGGCAAGACTTTTATATCAGGCTCTAATCTAACGCTCCTAGAGAAAATTATGGTGTCTCTTTTCCGTGTGCATGGAAACACTCTCTATGTCTCTCTCTTCATTTTTTCTCTTTCTTTTTCTTCTTTTTTTTTTTTTTTTTTTTGATCATGTACATACACATATGGCACACTTTTTCAAGATAAGATCTATGCGTACATATCTCAAAAACAATACCTGACATACAGGTGATAAAAACTGTGCATACCGTTGAAAAATTTATGCAACTGTCACAGCTTTTGCGTTATTGTACTAGGACATAGAGAGTCAGCAGAATCACGGATAATTGTTTGTTATTGTAGAAAACTTACTAAAGTCGAAACGAAGAAAAGCGGTCGAATTAACTCTCACTGGCTGAGAGTACTCGTATAATTTGTCAGTTTTGTTACCTCTTAATCGAGGTCTTCCCCTGCTCTCAGAAATCTTTAACGTGTCCCAAAAAACTGAGGTCGTGCGTTTGATAGTGACTGGATGTAGCAAGTGGCGTGACACTCGATTGGTGCGCCACATTAACGGCCGTCAAATGATGATGATGCAACGAATGATGAGAAGTATGCGAGTGAAGAATATTATTAGGATGGGGAACTTGGAAGTTCCCTGGTGGCGGGGCTCAGGACAGGAGAGGTCCCGGATGTCCACCAGAAAGAACAGATGACGCTGTAACGGCTGTTGTCTGCATATTTGAAACATTATTTTGTTGTTGATTTTGCTGTGTACCTAGAGATAAAAGAATCTCGTTACCGTAACAAAAATGATTTATTTATGTTTATTATTACACAGAGAAAAAATATTTCTATCTCCTTACCAGCATTTTGACTGAGCTCAGCTTTTACCCTTCTTGCAATGTGGCTTCTGGTATGCTTTCTTAAATGATCTTTACGATAAAATCCTTTTCCACACTCTGTGCATACATGTCGTTTCTCGCCAGAATGTATAACAAAGTGTAATGTCAATTGCTCTTTCCTTTTGAAAGCTTTTAAACAAACAGTACAAACGTATGGACGCTCGGGGTTGTGACTCTGTTTGTGACGTGTAAGATGATCCTTTCTTTTGAGGCCTGCCCCACAAATATCGCACACGAATCTTCGTTCTAAAGTATGTCCCAGAAGATGCTGTTCCAATAATTCACGTTCTGGGTATGCCATATGACATTCTGGACAGCAATACAATGTAGAGCCATCTAGAGCCGTCGTTAAACGAATTTCTCCAGGCTTTGGACGTGGCTTTTTCTCCTTGGGAGCCTTCTTCTTTTTCTTCTTTTTATTATTCGGGGACATCATTATGTTAGGCGTTGTTGTAGTTGCTACAGCTACAGAAGTGGTTTGTGCCATTTCTGATTCTTTCTTAATACTTTCTGCAGAATATTTTAAGAAATGATGTAAACTTAACGGTAAAGTACTAGCTGGTAAATGACTGAGGTAATCTGCCACTGTAGATCCAGGAGTAGCCAAAGACTGCCACGTAGCGGGCATAGTTGCAGGAGTTTGAGTATGAGCGTGCTGCTGATGATGTTGATGCATCGTATAATCTTGTTGGCTACCATTTGTTGTAGTTTCTCCATTGCGCTGTTGCTCGTCTCCCTTCTTTTCTTTATTTTTATCTTTATCCTGTAGGAGATTGCAAACATCTTGTTGATTTATAGTTTCGGTCGCTTGCTGAAAAGTTTCAATTCTCTATTAAGTACTTCTATATTATCCTATGCTTTAAATTTTAATACAGAAAGGTAAAGTAGCTGACCTGATGATAAGAACGCTTTTCTGGCATTCCAGGCGAATTAGAGGGCCGCTGTTGAACTGGTTGAGCTTGGGAATATGGTACGTTTGGGTAATGATGAACATTGCTGTTAGGATAACTTGCTTTATTGTTCATCATCACTTGTGACTGAGCAGATTGCACGCCGTTGCTTTCAGGACGGTACTTTCCCATAACCGGCACTCCAATCGGAGGCTGGTTGGGAAAATGATTGGCGTAACGTCCGCCCGCACCGCCGGAGCCGTCGGTTGCGAACTGATGAATACTAGGAATAGTACCGGGGAAATGGCTTCCGAACGGCGGGAAATTCATTGCAAACCGTCAATCAAATACCTGAAAAATTGCAAACGAATTAGAACCGATATAAAATGACACTTATCGACACTTTACGTACTACGAGTTACAGGATGGTTTCGCGGAAGAAGTTCGTCGGTCAACCAACATCTTTCAACATTTTCCCAAAATTTACAATCACGACGCGTTATCGTTAACATACTGATAAACATTGAACAACTCGTCGACATTAGACAGCGATATGTGCCTATGAAATACATTGCAGCCGCCTTAAACAAAAATTATGCCATCGTCCGTGGGAAAAACTCGGGGAGAGACGCGGAAAATAAGTTGTCGGCGACATCGGCGATAACAACGGGAGAGACGTTTCGCGGGTACATGACACAACGAGACAAAGATATCTGGTACGTCCAGCTTAAACGACGCCCGAGTATTTACTCACAGCAACGTCCCTCTCCCCATGTTTCTTCGCCGTGGAATCGAATCCTTTCCTCGGAGGGGGGTCTCCGAGAGGTGAGAGCGAGCGTAGGGGCAGATTTTTACAACACGAGAGACACAAGCATAAGAAGCAAGAGAACACAGCACGCCACCGCCACCGCCGCTGCTGCGTCAGCCTTCTGTCACGAGGAAATACACACAGGGGAAACAGTCGCGTTTCCCTTCTTAAACCGCACGATTGTTGTACAAAAAAAAAAAAACACGTAAATCTTCACTGGTGAATATACTAGGATATTGCACGCGTTCTTTTAATAAGGATTACGACGGATATACACTGATTATAGAAAAGGGTAGAAGACGGAAAAAGACGTTAAAAAACGAATATTGTAAGCGGCGGAGGATCGTCGCGATGCGGGGGAAGGGTGGCCGTAGAGGGACGGCGGCGCGGAGAACGGGAATCAGAGGACGGGAAGAATGAAGGAGAACGGGGGAGGACGCAGGGGGGATGATCTGCTGGCAGAGGGATGGGTACAGTATGCGTGCAGTGGGATGAAGTGTGAGGGGAGAGACCCCGAGACTTCCCCCTCTCGGCACCTAGTCGATACGCGGGGGCCGAATTCGCACGAAATTCAGCAGAAAATGGCCGTACCGAATACGGAACATCACGAACGTTAAGCTCTAACTTAATTCGAAAAAATTTAGTAGAAAATCCACCTTACCATTTAGTACTTAGCAGCTTGCGCTCGCCTGGTACAAAAATTTTCACGAAGCCGAGAATCTCCGAAAAAAGATCCCCCGCTCTATGTGTGTGCCGTTGACACCTGTCCCTCAAGTCGGTGCCCCCACCCCATCCGTCCGCCCTCTACTGTGCCAGCCTCTTAACTATTTTTTCTCTCTCCCGACCCTCCTCGCAGCCGCGCCGGCGAAAATGCCCGAATCCATCGGGGTTTTAACTTCGAATTGCTCCCGGCGACCTGCCATTATTTTCTCTCTCTTTCTCTCCGTCTATGGGAGTAGGAACAAGTTCGAGATATATACTCCACGGTCGTCGAGGAATACCACCAATCAGAAAGAGAAAACTACGGAGCGAAACTTGACAAGGAATATCTTGTGTCTTATAATGTTATATTTTTGTAATTAATTAATAATTTGTAGTTAATTAATAATCTCTATTATTGCAGAATGTGAAATCGAATTTAATAATATAAGAATTTGTAGTTAATGTAAATGAAAATTGTTGTAACGAATAATTTATTTGCAAATGAATATTTTATTGAAATTAATAAAAATTAAAATTATATGTGTGTGTGCGCGTGAGTGTGCGTGTGTACATATATATATATATATAGTAACATAAAAAAATATATAATCCTTACATCCATTAATAGAATAATATCAATACAAATATACAAATGATTTCAAAGATTAACAATCTCCTAATTATTATCCAAAGATAAATATCTCCTGTATATAGATTATCGGTTAATAGTTTTTGTTTAAAATGCATCGATATATTTTAGATATTAACATCTCATGCTCGGTAGTTGATAAATTAAAAGTACGCGAATCAATAATACAAAAATTTGTGTAATTGGTTAATCAATAGAAAATTGTTTATATTAAATGTTTTATTTTAGCTATTTTCTCCAATATTTATGTAAGTAACAATGAAAATGACTTATAGACTATCCATACTGATTATGATAATAGCTATAATAATATGATAATAAAATAATAATTATATTTCTTGTACAATTATACCCATTGCCTTTGATAATGATACTTGCAATAAAAATTATTTTTTCTTGTATACATACATCTTTTTCTCAAATGATCTTGAGAGTGTATCATGATTGATTAATAAACTGGATGATGGTTCATTTTCAACAATTATTTGCTGTAGCTCTGAAATGTGCATTTTATGATAATACAAAATTCTTTTTTTCTAATATGTATATTCAACCGAAAGAAGAGAATTAAAAAGTCTTCTCATAAAAATTATTAATTTAGTAAATAAAACGATTTAAATACTATACAAAATAAATTACACTAGCTTAGAATCTCTAGATGTATTAGTGGCTGTAAAACTGCTTTTTGCTTAATTTAAATACACGGTTTTAATTAGCCACTCGTATTTTGTGATAATCTTAAATTAATTCAAAAATAACAGATGTACTGACGTTTAGTTATTTTGAAATTTTTGTAATAATAAATGTATTTTTCTTAGATTGATTTATATTGATAAAGTAAAAAATGTACCTATTTTCATAAAAGCAAACATTAGCTAATCAATGTGTAGATGCAGATACAAATATAAAACTTTACAATTTATATCGCAAAATGTAGTTTTCTTTTATACGTTAATCATCGTCCAACGATTTTTACGATACACTCTTGTTTCGTATCTTTATAATCATCACGTAAAGAACAAGTGGAATAAATAAATGGATGCATTTAATATCTGCACGACAGCTTCTTCCCTTTTTGTGTTCAGTAAATTGGTTGTATTTACAGCCCTGCCTTGTATATTATTTTAGTTTAGTTTCTTACGCATTACGTATTTTTCTCATCCTATATTTATTATGAAAAAAAAAAAAAAAAAAAAAAAAAAAGAAAAAGAAATTAACTTTAGCCGAAAACTCGATTGCATTCTGTGTGACGAATCCAGTTCGCGCTTTCAAAAATATATTTTCATATTTATATATTTATATATATATATAATATATGTATATATAAACTTCTTTATTTAATTCTAACTTGCGTCATGGAACTGGATTAGCGACAAAAACATTTTGAATTAAACGAGCAAATTAACTCGTCGTTTATAATTTTTTTTTTCTTTTCTTTTTTGTTTTTCTACACGTACGCTATAACGTGTACGCAAAAATGATAAATCATATGTATGAACTTCGTTTGTCAGTCAGCTCAGCAGTGTAATTATAATCATAGATTAATCTGGCCTACAACTTCCTTAAGAAGCTGATGGTGTACAAACTTCGAAATGCTACGACTCGTCAGTAAAAGTATCTTTATTTAAAGATACAGCGAATGTCTCAATTTTGTAACACCACTACTAGGCAACGATAACCACCATCAACGAATTTTTTTTAACACAATACCAATTTGACTATGAGATTATAGAATTCAATCGGCAAGAACACCTTGCCTTGCACGACCTCTGGCTTGTTGATGATTAAATCGGAAGAACCGCCCAGGCTGACTCGGGGCGGTATGCTGCTGCTAATGCTGCTGCTGTTGCTGTTGCTGAGGCTGCTGCTGCTGTTGTTGCTGCTGCTGCTGCTGCTGCTGTTGCTGCTGCTGCTGCTGTTGTTGTTGTTGATGATGGAGCATAGCCATTGCTCCAGTTTCTGCAGCAGTTGGAAGAACAACCGTAGACTGTTCACTAACAGCTATCTGATGAATCTGTGCCTGAGATCCCTGACCTACTTGTATTTGAATCTGCTGCAACTCAGATACCGAAGATTGTTGCTGTAATTGGTCTGCTTGCTGTTGCAATTGTTCCGCCTGTTGTTGTTGATCCGTTTGCTGTTGCGAATTTTGGGAAGTATCAGCAATATTCGAGGGATCTTCTTTGATACGTTTTGCCAAATGGGATCTGGCATGTTTTCTCAAGTGATCTTTGCGATAGAATGCTTTACCGCATTCAGTACAAACCTCTGTTTTCTGTCCAGAATGTATAACAAAATGAAGATTCAAGTGTTCTTTTCGTTTGAAGCCTTTCATGCAAACTGAACAAATAAAAGGTCTATCCGGATTATGACCCAATTTGTGCCGTTCTAAATGTTCTTTACGTTTCAAACCTGCACCACAAATGTCACAAATAAACCTTCTTTCTATTTTATGCCCGATAAGATGTTGTTCCAAGAGTTCCTTTTCAGGATAAGCCATGTTACATTGAGGACAACAGAATAGCGTTGTTCCATCAAGAGCAGTAACTATGCTCACTTGACCTGGTTTCGGCTTTTTTGGCTTTGGAGGCTTTTTCTTATACTTCTTTTTTCTCTTAGGTTTTGTACCAGCTTCTTGTTCCTCAACGACATCGGGAATAATAGCGGTTTCACCGCTTGCCACGGTAATCTGTACTGCTTGTTCACCGGATGCAGTGCTTCCAGATGCGTCTAAGCCATCGGCTCCTAGAGGACTCGACTCGATAGTGGCTTCTCTCTTTATCGTTTCTGCCGAAAATTTCAAGAAGTGCTGCAAACTAAGAGGCAAGGTACTAGCAGGCAATCTAGAGAGATAATCGGCCACAGTTGATCCCGGGGTTGCCAGACTTTGCCAACTCGCAGGCATAGATGTAATATATTCCTCTCCGCTTTGATTCCCTTGATTCTTAATGTTACCTCTCTTAATGAGAGCGACCGGTGTCGTACCTTCCTTCACATCTTCCTTCGACTCTTCCATACCTTCGCGTAAAATTAAATCTTGTGGAATCTGTGCGACGACGGTTAATCCTTCAGGTGCCCCTGGTAGCTGCACTGTCTGTTGAATGGTTTGTTGGGATGTAGTGGTGACTGCTGTGGATGTACTTTGGGTTGTTTGATCAGACCTAAAATAAGGACAATATGTTAGAATATAAACGATTAACACGAATATAAGCATACAATTTAAAAAAGTACAAAATAGGATACATTTACTATAAACAATCCTATGTAAAATGTGCTAAATGTAATTTAGGTGAAACGATGGTACTTACGTTTGCGTCGTAGCCACGGTGTTTTGTGGCTGAACTTGAATTTGTACCCCATCTGCGCCTTGTTGACTATACGCAACGGTAAGAACTGTTGCGGCACCTTGGGGGAACTGTCCCAGAGATATTGGAGCCAAATGATATTTGGGTTGATCACCGCTGTTTCCACTTTGCGAAACGCTGGGATTGACCACCTGGATTTGGACGGTTTGCTGCTGTTGCGTGCCATCTTTTCCAGGTACGGTAATTGGCAGCGTGATAATTTGCTGCTGCTGATTGTTACCCCCTTGAGCCACCGCGAACCCGTTCGGATCGACTGGCCTCAGATAATGAACCCCACCTTCGCCACCGGATAAAACGCCAACCACCTGACCACCAGTTGGCAGGTTTTGCGCGAATTTAGCGGTTGCAAACTGATGAACTGTGCCCGTCGGTAGCGAGCCTGTTGTAAACCCGGGGAAGGGCGTGAAATTCATCTTTCACGATAATTAAATCTGAAAACCAAACAGAACGTAGTTAGCATTAGGATATAAATAATGAGCATGAAATTTATCGGTTATTGAACGTCTGAAACGAAATACAATATTTTTTCAGCTATGCAAATTTTTACACCGAATAAAGCAGTCAAAATGTAAATAATAATTAAAAACTATGAAAATTGTCAAAACCGAAGATATTGTGTTACTTGTTTGCTAATTGTCATATAAATTCTATAAACATATAAAAAATCATATTAAATCGCTATAAAGTCTTATAACGTTGAAAATATATGTGTTCTTTCAAATTATCGTTTCTTTGCTTAAATGAAACGTATTTGCGTGTTACGAAACAAACAGAGTATCAAACACTTCATAACAGATACGTATTTACATATCATATTACACAACTACACTCACTTTGACGCATGAGTATTGCTGTCGAAGTTCATCGACCTTCGATACTTGAAACTGTTTCAAAACATATTCCGTGTTTTCATAGAATTCACAGATATTCTCTAATCCCGTAACGTTCCTTCAGCAGACATATTCCGAAGTAAAGTAAATACATCATGTCTGTACATCGATCATGTTGCTAAATACGAAAAACAAATTGCAAGTCAATAAACATGCATAAAAACCAATTGATCTGAACATCATCTGTCATATATCGCAAACATCGAATCTAAAGATATTTTATTTCCCATTTAATTTTATCCATCGTTCGGTGTCAATACTATTAACTCTATTGTATTCCATTTTCTATGTTCGTATCCCGTACTCGATATTAGCTACAGGTGGTTGGAGAACTTGTACACGACCCGCTGTTAAAAAGTTCCGCGCTATATGTGTTCCTGTAGTAGTACAACGATTACAAAAAAAAAAAAAAAAAAAGAAAAAAGAAAAAGAAAAGAGAGGGAAAAAAGAAGAAGCCGCCACCCCGCGCAATGTATGTGTACGTTTCCCTATTCGTTCGTAATGTTCGTATCGTAATAAATCAAGATCAAGGTTGAGTGGAATAGCATGCATCGGACGAAGGTAAATAGCCAATCTATTTGCTCTAAAGATACAGTGTTTAGCAATTTGGATCGGGCTTTCACACCACCGTTACCACCGCTGCCCTTGTCCCCCCTGCGTTTGAAACGCGGTGCATTTGGTAACAGCATCCGAAGCATTTAACCGCGAAAGTGGTGAGAAGTTAAACATCGAGAGTGTCCCGCGCTACCTCCTACCGTCGTAGTCTTAACTTCGAACCTCTTGACCATGTGTTGGTATGTGGGGGTGGGGTAAAAGATCCCCCACTTCACCCCCTTCCCCACCTCAAAGGGATCCGGGAGCAGGGAGGATAGTCGTCGAAGTGGCCCAGGATTGCACCCCACTCCACTATGATGGTGCCCCCACGGGGGTAGGGGTTAGGAGCACTCGACAGAGGGTAGGGGGGAACCCATAGGTGGGAAAACGGGAACCCACCGCGAAATAGAGCCCGAGACTCACTCTCTTTCTCGTACTAACACACGGAATATCGCGAGAATAGGACGGGAAGGAACGGATAGATCGGTGTGTAGGTGCGTAAGCGTGTGCCGCAAGCTCGAAAGGGTAGGGGTATGTCAAGAAAGAAGGGAGACGATCCTCGACATACCGGGAACTCCCCGGGGAGGGGAACGCGAAATATCGGGAGAGAACATACGAAGCAGACATCGCGGCAGACGAAGTGGGACACACCGATGACTCTCGCCCTTGATCCACCCGGTGGGTAGGGAAGGAGTAGTAGAAAACGGGTGAGGGATAGAGAAAGAGAGAGAAGAGGTTAGGTTACCCGTGCACCTCTCCTCCTTTCGACGTACCCGAGGAGGGTGCCGTGTCGAATGGACGATTATTTCGTGCCAGCAAGTCGTTGCGGGTGGTTGCACGGCTTAGTGAGAGAAACAAGAAGAAACTACCGTAAACGTGAACACACACGCATAAACAGGACGCACCGCGGGATGCGTTTTTCGACTTTCGCGGAATGGCGTGTGCGACTGACCGGTCAGCCTCGCCGACGTACCGTTGTTGGACGCTTTTGCAAGACGCGCATGTCGTAATGGCGCCGATTCTCTTAAGGTTCAACATATCTCTCTCACACTACATAACCGTCTCCCTCGCGTACACGTATCGAAGAGAGCATGTCTGAGCATTCGCGGTTTCTAGAGGAATTCTAGTGTCTCGTATGATATCGGGGGCAGCGTACGTTGAATGGAACGGCTCTCGGGCATTGTGCAATCAGATATGCTTTCTTACTAGCACCCAGGCTAAGAAAAAAAAAAAAAGGTAAATTTTGGACACAAGTAATAAGATAGGGTAAAACTGCAATAGAGAGAAAGAGAGAGAAAGAGAGAGAGAGAGAGAGAGAGAGAGAGATACACTGTATACAATACAGATTACGACGGGTACTCTATATCTAATGTTGAACGGGTGTAGTTAAGGCAGCATCGCAGTTGTGTAAACATCGAAGGCAAGTGTGCGCGCGCGCGTATAGACGGCGCCGCGGCTGTTAGGTAAACTGATGGACAAGGTTACCACGTCAGCAGATTCGGTGATACATCGGCCATGATGGAATTGAGTACACGGTGACGCGAGAAAATAGCACAGGTCCGCGAAGCCCGATGCTTTGTTCTCTCGATGGTTATTCCCTCTCTTCTCCCTTTCGCCCTGCGTCTCTCCCTCCCTTCAGTGCTCTTTCGATCGCGCATCGGGAGACGTTACGTGGAGAGGAAGTAGGAAAAAGATCGGGCGAGTTGGCAGAGGCGAGAGCAGGGCAGAGGCGAAACGGAGGACAGAGTAGAGCCAACAGAGGCACAGGCAGGGCTGTTGTTTACACCCCCACCTCGACGGGTTAGAGGCAGCGAGATGCCACGGAGGGGCCTCCGAGACCTCGGTGGGCACCCACCACCACGCAATTTCCAACCCCACCAGCCTCTCAACCACTGTCCGCACCTCCAACCACCCCACCAAAGCCAGCTCGAGCCAAGCCGTGAGCCACGACGAGGGCCCCGCGACGATTTTAGTGTCTTGGGGTGGGTGCTCTGTGGCCACCGTTTCGCGGTTTCTCGTGCACGTTTCGCATTAGGAGTAAAACGCGTAAAGATTCGTGGGGCGACATCCGTCCGCGGATTCCTCCAACTCGTACCTTTAGTTTACCGTACGGAGACACACGTATATAGGTGCACGCGAGTTACCTGGGTACAACAAGACGATCATCATTCACGAGGAAAATGCGTGTCCTACTCACCCACAAGCAGCTGTGTCTCTCCCTTGTGCACTCCAAACGTTGTACTGCTACTACTGTCGCCGCGTCGGAAGCTTCGCGTAGTACAGAGACCGTCCGCCTGGCTGGCTCGCCTGCGTCGTTCTCAATCTTCACCGTGGCGGCAGCAACTTTCTCATTTCTACGTATACATTCGCCGCTGTGCCACGGCTCTCTTAGCTAGCCACGGCTACTTTGCTTACGGTGCACACGTCATACGAGAGAGAAAGATAGAAAGAGACAGAAAGAGAGAAAAAGAGAGACGTACGTCGAAATTGTACGTGGGTCTTTCAAGATGATCGTGACGAGTCGTGACTCGTGATAAATTCGCGCACTACTGGCAGTCTTCCTGCGTTAACGGCACAAGCCGCGACGCGCACTCATTTCCGGGTATACGACAGTCGAGCTCGATCGAGTATGGCCCCCGGTCGGTAGGTAAGCGTGGGTCTTGGGCCGGCCAACGGGGAATGAATTCGAGCTAACGGTACATAGCCACCCGACGGTGGCCACACGTTAACTCGAAGCGCCGTGATGCCAGGCCACTCTCCTAAAAACCACGAGCTGTGAAAGTAGACACCCTCCTTCTTCCTACGGATCCCAGGCTTTATCTTGAATGACCTCGTCTCACCGCCCTCGTCGAACGCATTCTTGTTTTCCTCAGTCAAGTAAATAAAAATACGTTTAACCGCGAAAACTTACTGCTGCTATTAATATTCTATCGGAGAAATATCAACTATGGCGGCGGTTACGCGCGGAGTATATTGTGAGAGCGAGGGGAAAGCGGCGCTTGCGCGCTTCTAGATTAAACAAGTCAACCCGTAATAGTACCGTTCTATTTACAGGTATTACAGATGATCTTTATAGTTTTACAAGAGTCCCGAACTTTCGAAAAAGAAATTTTTAACAGCGCAAAAAACACCTGTCCGTTGCTCTGTCTTACTCTCAGTTACTTCGTTTCCTCTACCACTACAAAGCGACACTAACTCTGTGCGCACCTAGCGGAGACTGAAGTGAGGTTAGGTCGAGAATCGATATTACGAAGATACTTCGATGGCCGCCATATTTCTATATTATTGCGCGCGTTATATGAATCACTTGATATAGCCAGAGAGGAAATTCTTTTCAATTACAACTATTCGATCATCTGATCCTTTATTGTAAATAAATAAACGAATAAATAAATAAATAAATAAATATATATATATATACTGGTATATATATGTACTGGCAACACGAGATATAGGTACATAATAAAAATAAATTAAAAGTCTAATGTCTTTTTCTTTTTTTTCTTTTATAAAGATTTTTATTACAAATATGCTGTTTCATATACTTCCACAATCTCAAAATACTTTACGATCTAATATATATTTATAAGGAAAACACAATTTATCAACGATACGTCATTCATATAGAAACATCAATTTAATTCAATGGCTACAGCTATATTATATTATAATAATAATGAAATACAGATCATTCAAATTCTAAATTCGTTAATCATAATTATGCAAATTTTAATTCTATGTCTTTCCAAGCGAACTGTCGCTTGACAAAAAATTTTAAATACTCTTTTGATATATACAATTGCATTATATGGAGATAATATCTTGATAATAAATAATAGATTGTTGTTTACAATTCTCTGAACTTCAAATTTTTCAAGATTTCCATTGATTGTATTTAAGAAAATTTAAATTCGAGTAAAAATACATTGGAAAGGAATGAAGAAAATGATATGCAAGAAATGCTTAATGAATAGGAATTATAACTTGAAAATAGCGGTATCAAAATGAATCAGATGCTCTCTGAACACGTTCCATATACAAGGAGAATAGCAGCTTGTTACTTTCGTAATAAAATGGATTTTCAGCTGCGTCCAGATCAGGTTTATATTCTGCTATGTAACTACTTTGGCTAGAACTGCATCCGTCGTATAACGGTGATCCTTGAGAAAGCTCTGAATAATTTGGCGATGGCATAAAGCTTCTGCTGCAGCAGTCTGTATCCATATTTTCAGTAACATTTTCATGCATGCCTGATAAACCATTAATATGAAGATTATTTATTCTTTTACTTAATGGCATAAATTCACTAAATTCTTCTTCTGCATCGCGACCCCTTTTTCTAAATATCAGGAGCGAAGATGAATTAGCAGAATGAGATCCAACCATTTATATATGTTAAATGGCAGAGTGTCATTACACACATGCATCAACAAAAACTAACCTGTTAGCCCGAGTCATCCTTCAATTAATCTAAATTTTTAGCAGAAGATTTTAATACAAATATATTCTTAACCACTGCATATTATGATAGTTGTAACTTTTTTTCGTCGAAACAATTAACGTCGTATAGTGTTGAGCTTACGTGTAAGTCATATACGTTTGTGAAAAAAACAAAGCTTGATTATACAAATCAGCAGTATACTCCGATATTCTTATTGCTCTATAGTTCAACCTCCAGATGCTAGAGTGCGTAAGTGACATGTTTTTAAGCAAAATGTTTGAAACCTTAGATAAAAATAAAACGATCGAGAAGGATAAATAAAATAGGTATGAGAAAGAATATTTTATATTAAGATAACTATACATTTTTTTATATAGTATAATATACAATATATTTATCCCTATGAAAAATGTTAGATACACTATCTAATAGCAAAAAAAGATGAACCATCGTAATTCATATTTTAAATAATTTGAAAGCTTCGATATTTCCATCTTCTTATTTAAAGTGCATTAGTCACAAGAAGGGAATATGTAGCGCAAAAATAAAAAATTCGCAGAAGGTTTTTTTTATTGTAACGATTAGGAATATCTCATACTCAGATATTACACATAGTTGTGATTCGTTTTTCCCATAGATTCCTGGTATCTTGTCTATTAGATTCCTGGTATCTTGAGTCTATTACCTACAATTTCTAATTGGTATTGTCAGAATTTCGTGACTTACGACCCACGATATAACCATCGATCATTTAGTTACCGTCCGGAAGCGAAACATATATCAATGCACATAAGAAAATAATATAAGCTACTCTTGTTGGCCAATATACCCAAATTTTAACCAATTTAATGTAATTACCTTCGTGCATCTTTTTGTAATAAATTAGTCAACTGAAATTATTTGATAACGAGTATTATATTTCCATAATTAGAGCGCATTAGTTACAATAATCTTTATACATATCTTCAGATTCTACTGAATTAAATATTCTTCCTGGAAGTATAGTTTTCAACATAGTCAGTGAATTTCAAACTTATTTTTCTTCACGGCAAAACTAATTCCAAGATCGGTTGGTACATGTGTATGTAATGCACGTGTTATTTGTTCCGACGTTCTAACCTTTTAAACTTATAATATTTCTGTCGATATGACAACATGATCGAGTAACATTTAATAATAGATACTAAATTTTTATTTATCATATAGAATCTTTTACAATCAATTTTTTAATCCTCCTGACTATGACATATTCATATTTAAATTTATATTTAAGTTTAAGAATTCGTAATTCAAATATTTAAATTACGTACTTAAGAAAATGTTCATGACATTTAACACATATCTATTTAGACACCATAAAATCTTGCTCGCAAAGCAAAGAGAAAAAAGATTCAAACGACTTAATTACACGAGAAATGTAGTATTTAAAAAACACTCTCGCATTCCTTATCAATACCGATTTCACATTGAAATTTCAAAAGATTTTGAAATATGTTTCTTATTTGATATCGAATTTTTCAAATATTTTTCTTGATAATCCACGTACTAATGAAACGCAGTTATTAAAACGATATGTTATTTCAAAATCCTGATACATAATCATATATGTACAATAAGAGATCATTATATTTTGCAACATCATGATGAACAATATCGGAAAATGAAATAAAAAGGGAAATAATTGTACATTTTAATATTACTTGCTATATATGTATAATATATGTATTATCGTATCAAAGACATAAAGACCATTTGAGTTAAAATTATCGAATAAATTTTATTCTACGCTTCGTTCTTATACTACTTAATGCGGTCAAGTACAAGTACGAGAACAAAATTAGGGGCATAGAAAAATATTGTTTCTCGTGTGAGATTTTTTCATAGAAAATAATTCGTTTGTGAAAGATCAGGAGAAGCGAAGTACGTGTACTTGTCGTCGTATCGGGGCTGTTTATAGTAAAAGATTTAAAGAGCCATATAAACGATCCATATTTGGCGCTTTTACACATGCTTCGCTTGATACGTGGGTGTGAACGCGGACCCTCGTTAGTTGTTACTCCGAACGAGTCGCTCCAATTACACCGTGATACGCATGTTGATGAGCTTAATTAATTTCAGAAGACCTGCCGAGAAAGAGAGTCGCGGAATACACGCCGTTATTATTAGGAAGTGGGAAACACATTTGTCGTCTGGGAAACGTTTATCTCGTAAGATACCGGCATCCGTAGGATAACGAGGATTCTACCACAGGAAAGGAAAACGCCTCCTTGTGTTGTCTACCGTTCTGTTCTCTTGGCATTCTGCTTTTTGCATTTCTGAAAATTTTCTTCTAAGAAAAGTTAAATTTATTATATACCAGTGTAGCGTATTATAGCATTATAGCATAGGATATATAGTAAATTAATGAACTAACAAACGAATAAAATGTTTCTTTTCCTCAGTTGACGATTAGATAAAATTTTCTAAAAAAAAGTCGGGCTGTAGAAATATTTTCTCGAAGACGATCGAATCATCTCGGTTTTTGATTCTTGTCCCGATAGAATCGAAAAATTCCGCTTTCGTGTGATTAACGAGACAATCGATCGTCCCTTATCGCCATTAACGATGATTATCTCAGAGTTACGTTAATATACTCAAAATTGAAAACGTGGCGATTCTCGGGATATTACGGAACAGCTTGGACCGTGAAATTTCGTATTTAAAAGATTCACGAAATTCTTTGATCGATAGTGGGTCGGAATACTTTCTAAAAAGTGGACGCATAGTCGATACATCGTGCGATTCGCTATTAATCGTTGGAACGTATGCGATTTTAGGCGAACCGTTATTTTAGTCTAATTTTCATAATTGTAACGTTCATTTTGTGGCAGCACTAAATTAGACACGTTCAATGTATTCTCGCGTTTCTTTTATGTGTACATCCGATGCGTCTGCAAAAAGACGTCCAACATCACATCGACACACACATCGAGCTTCGTTAAATACGTATACGCGGTGGCCTTGATTCCTAAAGCCGTGAAAAGATCCCGTCGTCGGGTCAATTAAACCAAGCCACGAAGTCATTGACTTTGGGTGCACGGCCAATTTCTCTTCGACAGTCCGTAATATAGCGCGTCCCAAAAAGCTTCGCGTCAAGAATAATCCCAGAGCAACCTTGCGCTCGTAGAATATATACTCGGTTATTTTCGGCTATCTTCTCTAATACCGATTATTCCAACGAAGCTATATGGCAACAATACGCTTGAACGAACGATACGTTGATAATATACAACGCTTTCATTAATTTAATTAAC
Source organism: Bombus pyrosoma (assembly GCF_014825855.1). Taxonomy (NCBI): domain Eukaryota; kingdom Metazoa; phylum Arthropoda; class Insecta; order Hymenoptera; family Apidae; genus Bombus; species Bombus pyrosoma. The sequence goes on along the minus strand of NC_057776.1, from coordinate 19,364,782 downwards.
ACTCGTATTGATTTTCCGATGAATGTATGCTATATTTAATTAATAAACAAGATAATAAACGGATGAATAAAGAAGATAACCGAACGAATAGAAATCTTCCCATTTCATTGCATTTATTTCATTTTCATGCCGAATTATTCAAATATTGAAAATGCTTGTTACTGCCTATTTTGTTAGTAGTTATCATCGATGATCGATGATAAATTGCGATCGTAATGTAATCGCGTCTTATCATAGGCGGGGTTATAGTAGCTTACTACAATACGTAGTAGGTTGAGAAGATACGAAGCGAAAAATGACTAATTCCATTTATGGTCATTCACGTACGAGAGAAAACGATTATTCAGCGGGTGAGTAAGATTTCGGTTTATTTGGCACGTTTATTCGTCGAACCTACACGTCAACGAGATACAACAGGAAATGGAGCCACTCCCTTAACGAAGGAGGAGCACCCAGGCTCGTATGCAATTGCCAAGATTTCTACTATATCGTATCACTTTTATTTTCACTATTCCCTATTATCGCTATTTTTCTTCCAACTTTTGATTCCCCAAATACTCACGTATTACTTAAAATAATAAAGAAATATTTTAGATATTCTGATTATAAATGTAAAAATATTAAAGCGAACTTCCTATCGATCGCTATCGAAGTAAAATCGTTCTATACGATGGTAGAGTAACAAAGTAAGATAGTAGAGTAGTAGTGACAAAGAGGAAAATTTAACCAGCGAGCGCGATATAAGACGGTATCCGTATTGATCACGGGACAATTTCAACGTTCGTTCGAAACATATAGCAGACCGTACAATGTGGTCGAGTCGATGAGTAATCGGAATACCTTTCCCAAGGTTCTTCCGATGGTTGAAAATCAAGGCTGTCCCTTTCCTAAATTGGACTAAGTTGTTGGGTTAGGTCGACGCACGTGATCCCCGCCGGTTGTTTCGTGCGTGTCCCTAAGCAAGATTCACGTGACACACGTTCGTCGAACTATGACGAGAAGCGAGGGTGAATTTGCGCGATCGTTCGTCACTTTCAATGCCACGTAGCAGCGCCACGGGGGTGTCCCCACTCGTCCCATGGTTCTCTCTGTATGGGGTGAGTCATGGTACTCCCTCCCGGTTTGGGCGTGGTGGCCGCTGCAGACGTTCCTCATCGATCTCCCCACGGCCATGGAACACCATAGAGCCGAGCTCGCTCGCCAAGGTGGTCCTTTTAATACTAGGACCTCGTGCAATGAAATACACCCAAATATTCTCTTGGAAATGTTTTTTTCCCTAGGGCAAGTTTAATATTACAACTACCGGAGTTCATTTTTCATAGAAATTTTATAGATCTGCAACGATGCATTTTTCGAGATTCGAATGATTTTTCGTAAAATATATCAATAAAATCTTATATTTCTCGTCGTATTATAAGCTTTCTCTTGTTTCTTCCACTTTAATTTTTGCTCCAAGTTTTGTATTTTAATCGGTTTATTCGCAATTTCTTTAGCCATTTTACCTTATTAGATTCTGCTTTTTTCTTTTTTTTTCTTTTTCTTTTTAATATCGTGATCGTGAAATGGAATTCCGAGCATCCGCTTATCTTTGTCCTCGTTATTTCTCTTTCCTTTCATATAAACCCTGTAAATTTGATTAAGTTTGAAGAAATTTTATGCACCTATGTTTTTTGCATCATAGAAACAACGTTTACGCGTTGATACCGTTGATAAAGTACAACTATCGATACAACTATCGATATATCTTTTTCTTCGAAATGCTTTCATATTTATCTACTAATTTCTCGATCTTCTCCTTCGATAAATTCAGCGCTTTTATCATCGAATTTCGAGATATTCTTGTCGCTTCTGGCGTGGCCTGATACGACCGTCTCAAACAGCATTTTTGTGGAAGCGTTTCTACAGAAACAACATGCACGTTTAGTCGTATGTCCGAGAGACGGAATTTTACGTGGAAATAAATGAAACACCGTTCGATATCAAGGAAAACTGTTCGAAAACTGCACTGTAATCGCAGTGATATCGTACAGTTATTGTTATCTGTTTGTTCGAGGTAATCTCGAATAAGGCACATACGTTTCCTTATATGGATTTGCTGGAGTTCGATCGTATCTTATTGCACGCAATATTTTGTAATCACAATGGAATGTTTAAGCCTGATTCCTCTCATCCGCTTCCTATTTCACCATTTTTACATAATTTTTAACATGTAACGTTTAACGTATAAAAGATTTTGCGACTCGCGTCATTCTTATCTCGGTTCAACAATTATTTTCACACTGTAGCGTTATCTTGCTATGATAAAGTTATACGTACTATGAAATAGAACTACCGAACGTTCTTATGTAAGATGGTGTACTGCGAAAAATTCCATCGAATAACTCGAATAACAGAAACTTGCAAATTTGCCGTTCACAGACCAAACTTATAGCTTGCTATAAGTTTTTCTTCTAGAAATTTGTCTGTTTTCAAGAAATGGTTAAAAAAAGAAGGATAAATTCCAAAGGCATTGTACTCTCCTACGAAGATTCAACCACACGCGTGGTGCAACTGCAAGAACAACTAAGCCAAGCGCCTTAAAGTAAACGAACCAATATTCAAACGCAAACATCGAAGTTGAAACGCAAGTTGCAACGATCATCGCTGTGGAAGGCGCCTGCAACTATCTTCCAAACACGTACAGACGTACACAGCTTAAAATTCGAACGCCCTCCAGCTGAAAGCTAGACGATGATTCATGCTGCAGCTCGTATGGAATTTCTGCTGCTTCGTGACAAATTGTATCTTCCACAATTTCATCCTGCTGGCATTCTTTCCTTCTTATTACTACGCGCAGCAATAAATTCAATTTCTTTTTTCAATTTTCTCTACGCGATTCTTCGTTTACTCGTGAGATCTCGAAACGATCGTAATTTGGCGAATTTTGCAAAGCCGTGCTAAAATCAATAAGAGCATGATATTATCTATCGATCAATCTATCTATCTATACATATATATAGATAAATCGCGTGATAACACACGACCATTGTAGTATGTGATTATATAATTCTTCAAGCTTCGTTTATCCAAAAAATAAGTAGCATTTAATTTAAGATAATAGGCGATATCTGTCGTAGTGTAGCTTGGAAAGATTTAAGAATTATTAATTCAAAGCTACGATATATACGACATAAGGAGAAAGTACGAATCTATTCATTTTCCGAATTAATGAATCATCGAAAGGTTTCTTTTCGTCCGACTAACGAACGGCCAATTCTTTGTACGCCTTAGCAGGACGAAGAATGCTTTGTCGTCATTAAGAAGAAAGTTCGATACGTATCTGCGTACACCGATGATTTCTAGCAAATGATATAAAGCTTTTCAAAGAATCAAGGTATTCGAGCGCCGGTATATATAACGGGTCGACAGGTGTCGTGATGAAAGCAGGTTTTCTTCTACCGATTCCCCCATGGACCTCCTTTAAATCAGTGCCGTATTTATGATTCATCGATGCTTCGTAAATTCTAGATCAAACGTTTGCCGTGAAGCCAATTTTAATTGGTTAATTGCTTAAAATTAACTATCATAGTCACTTTCAAGCGCTAAATGCGTTTGTATCTCGAGGTCTGCACAAATTCTTGAAAAGAAAGCTGAGCTATCGAAAAATTTATGAAACTCTGTAAAGAAATAAACGTAGTAGGAGCAACGAATAAAAATATATTGACAAATATAGTACGTTATATGAAAAACGAACAAGCGTGAAATTCAATTAAGAATCGAATTCCAATATTTTCTTGGAAATGACACTATATATCAATAGAAATTGCGAATCTTCTTTATATAATTTGTATTTTTACAAAATCTTCTGCTTCGCTGTTTAACGGCGAAACATTTTTTGAAAATAAAATATGTGCAAAAGCCTACAGACAAATAAATCGTTCGATTTGTATTCTAAAAGCGATATCTGAAAGAAATATAATTTGATATTCGATGTAAGAGCATTACGCGTAAAAGCAAACGGTTGAAAACAGAACAGTTGAAACGGAGAAAACAGAAAAAGCGTTAAAACAGAATATACGGTGAAAAATGTACGTAACCAGAAATTTGTGTACGCCACTGTAGATATATTAATCGAATAACACGAACTATTTTATATTAGAAGATAAAATAACACGTAACTAAGATTATCTCGATTGTACGAATCACCGAAAGATTTCAAGTATCGAAATGATTTTCTATCGTCGATCACGAATGTTCTTGTTATAACTTTGGACATAGGAGCTGTAACAAATAACATTCTAGAGTAATATCCGAATGTCCTAGAAATTAATATGAAAAATTTCTTTATATCGTTTGTTCTTAACCAAAAATTGTCTATTTTATTATTGAAAATTGATTTATCCCTAACATATATATTTCACGTATTATACAAGAATATGATTCATCGATACACGTAGACGTACGAAGAGAGTATGATAATATATTCGGTTTTGAAAGATACGTTAACGTCTAAAGACGATAGACTTTAGACAGTGGAACGGTGTTCTCGTAGTTGATCGTCAATGTTCCTATTGTAATGTTGGCTAGGGGAACCGTAGTGCTAGGATACGTTCCTGAACACTGTCCCTCAAGACCCGTTTCCGTGCTCCCTCGACGTAGCCCCCAGCGATACACGGGGTCCCATTCCGCGCAGAAGTGCAATGTACCCGATAATCCGAGTGCCGGAGATATACGCATATTTCACGAACGCAGAAAACGCGCACGAGAACAGTAGATAGTTGGAGCAGAGAGCGCAAAATTGCATTTTTATTTGATTGGCTGTACATCCGGAATTACAATCGCTCGAGTAATACGTGACGAAACGTAACGTGGCCCCTGAATATTTGAGTATTTCCGGCAGAAAACTATCCGGGGGAAATGATGGCTATAAAACTAAAAGATTCGACGAGATAATTAAAGAATTACGTACATTACATATAGTACCGTCCTTCGTTAAATTATCCTATATAAGTGACATTTTTCCTTTTCGTATTTCGAATACGCGTACGAACGTTGAAATATTCGAAATAACGATCGAATATCTTGGACCGAGCGAAGAACGACGAAAACGGCGCAAGAAAAAGTAATAAATTTTTAGCTTTTTTAAATGTTTCCAAGTATACGTAGATAGGAGATTTGAACTAAGGAAAGAAGATTAATAATGTTAATTTTACTAAACGCTCGAATTGTGCGGAATATATAGGGATTTTTCAAGCGTCGAATATAGTTAGGAATTATTTCGATTTTACAATTTACAATTAAGCCGAACGTTTCGGCGTAATATTTATCGTACGTTTTACTATCGGTTGCTACGTTGCAATTGTACACGAAGACAAAAATGTGGATAACGATAACAATCGTGAGACCGCTGTGACATCACGTAGTATAAATATCGATGATCCTAATTATCTGAATATTATTCGAACGCTGAAATATTATGAAAGTCGTACGCTATCGGAATATATTATTACGCGCGTACAAGGAACAGATAGCATGTAGAGGAATAGTTCTACAAGATCGTTATAGCAGAACTATTTGTTCGTGTCGCTAATAACGCTGTTACTATGGTACGGTAAAGAGTATAAATTTTTTAATGATACGTCAATTCTGCCATGTGATTCTACTAGATTGCACAACGGGTACGTTACTTGTATTTATAAATATAAAATAGATACTTTTTTCTTCACGCTACATGAACATTCATTTACAATCTGTAAAAGCTGCGTGAAATTTTATACTACACACGCGTGGCGATGTGCACAAGTTTTCAGTCGGATACATCTTTTACTTTATATTCCAAAAGCGATACTTCAAAGAAATTTAACTAACAATGGTTTCTTTTACTTGTCATACCTTTCTAACAAGAGTTCGTTGGTTAACATTTTATTAGATAAATTTTTAAAGAGAGGTAACGCGTTAAACGTATAAAAATTGATTTTGAGAACTATACGTAAGAAATATGCAAGTTAAACGAGAAGTTCAGGCTCGTATATGCAAAGATTATTTTTCCTCGATATATTATTACTTTTCTCGAGACTCCGTTTAAGCTCGAGAACTGTGAGAAACGAATCTGGTTGAACGCGGTGTCGTTATATAAATTGCCAGCGATTAATTATGATACGCATATCCGCCCTTCCCACATCATGAATCCGGAGAGGCTAAATTCCCAGGCGATTTCTTCTACCTTCTCCTCCAAGGACTCCTTTGGTATGACCTCTAAATGAACTTGAACTTGAAAAAATGTGGAGCGGTACGTATACGACTATATACAGCTACATCCGGACTTACACACGCGAAACTTATACACCAACGATAGGTTTGGCTCTATTCGAGATTCCATATCGACGTGCTAGTCAAAATTATCAGAAAGATCGGTTATTCACAGCGCCTAGTAACATAGCTCTCGCATTGACACGCGAAGTAAAAAAAGTATTACAGCGTGATATTTATAAAAAGGCAGATAAGGAGAAACAGACTTCTTATATATAACAAATTATAATTAATACACGATAACGTTAAATATGCGTATTTGATTAATATATCATGAAACGCGAGTGTAAACGAAAATTACGATAGGAAAATTCACGGCGACCTAATTACATACATCTCGTCAACCATTACTTTCCATGTTAGATACGTATAAACCCATTGCTGCACATTCACGTTCTTTATGCTTTTTAACATATAATGCAGAGGATACTTTTACCTTGAAAGTTTTACCCCGCTACAACCTTTGTATCGATCCTTCTAGATTCATTTATACCTGTCCGTAATTAATAATTCCTTTACATAAATAATTTTCATCCCAAGCAGCGATAACTTCTATATGAGACCTATTCGATATTCGCAACGTGCTCTAACGATGGAAATTTTAACGATCCATTTGAACGATCAACAGAAATCCTTTTATTCCATCGATTTCTTTTACATTGTAAACTTTGCGTTTTGTCTTTTTCTTTTTTTTTTTTTTTTTTTTTTTTTTTTTTTTTTTTTTTTTTTTTTTTTTTTTTTTTTGTCTAATCACGGTTTTGTTTAAGCAAGTACGGAGTCGTTAAATATCAAAATAGATTTAAATACCGAATACTCGAACAGAAAAATAAAGAAATGAAAAAATTACATTCGAGATACGTCGTTTAGGGACAACGACTTAATGCGACGTACAAATTTATTCAGGCATGCAAGTTATTGATAATTATTCGATGCTGCGTGATAATTGTGCAGTTCTACCCTCCGCCACGGTGAATGATTCAGAGTACGTACACTATATACGCGGAATATACCGCAAGTATATCGACCCCTGCATCTGCTGTGCTCGGTATGTGGGACGAGCTATCGACAAAGACCGTATTATGGATCGTATATCGAACTTCGTTTCTATTCTCGCACCATACACTTAACAAATTGTCACCTATACTGTCCATCGCTTAAAACGATAAATTATCGCGTTTTATAAACGATGTCGCATCAAGTGAATGTAAGATCGATGAAACAATTAATAGGATGGATCTCGATAAAATTAAGATATGAAATTGAGATGTAAAAGATTCGAAAGTTGTTCAGTTATTTATCACTATTTGTTACTATATTTCGTTTCTCTTCTTTTAAATATTCGTTTTCAATGTTAGGCTGAGCAAAGCATGGAAATATGGAAACTTTTTCTGGCTGTAACTATCTAAAATAACTTAAAACGATGAACGTCTTAAACGAATCGTGTTGCATTTCAAGGGACTCGTCGGATGAATGCAATTTTATTTTCTAATATCTTATATTTTCTGGGATATCAAAGTTCAACGCCACCTTTTTAAATGCCACCGTATACTTTGATATTTTAATTTTAAACGTACGTTAAATTTGACGAATTGAAATTAAAACATCTGCTGAACCAATGGTTTTTCGGTATAAATGGATTAATATTTTTTACGTAGAGATTACGTTCGGCTGTATCGTCTACGTTGTGCTAAAAGGTATGCCGTTTAAAAAGCTCAGGGTCACCTCGATATCCGAGAAAACATAAAATATAGAAAAATAAAGTTGCATTCGTTCGATAAATCTCTTGAGACGCAACACGATTCGTTTAAAACGTTTCTCGATGAAACTAGTAGCTAATGAGTTATTTAGATAGTAGATACTTTTTATTGACTCACCCTGTATATATATATATATTTAATAATAATTGAAACACTTAGTGGATAAAAGAAACATCTGTTTCTATTTCTTTAATCGCGTTCGTAAAAATTTGAATTTGCATAAATGTGTGCTTTACGGTACGCTTGAGACTCTTTAAAACGTAACAAGGAAGAGGTGAACCACCGGCTCATCGTACAAGAGACCACGTGTTGAGCTCAATTTCTATTCTCGTAACGCGTTCTATATTTGGAATAAGTATGTACTTGTTTGACTTGTATCATTGCTGCGGATGCAAACTCTCTGTTGCTCCTGTTTCTCACGTTCGTCATTTTGATAGATTAATTAATACGAAAAATGTTAGTTACGTTGAACTATAGGGTTATACGTATCCATGGATAATTATATTGCGCGAGAAAATAAACAGGCGTTTCAAGTAACGTAAAATATTCGTGTAGATTTCTAGTGATATATTTACGAACATGTAAGACGAATATCTTGTTCTTAGCGTTTTATTACGTTGCGTTAATTTGTATTCTTGTAAAACTGGACGTGTTGAAACGCGCACGTACACGTACATGCGTAATTACATATATTTGTCATGTCGCTCTGAGAAAAACCCTTCGATGGGAAGCGTTGGATCGCCGCCAAAATTGTAATCGCTTTATTTCACCTCCTTTAATGCGAAACTCCTGTTTGGCCCGGCTTGTAAGAACCGCTGATTCTCAGAAAGCACACGTTTTCGTTCCACTTTCACGCGATCGAATATTCGTCCGACCGTGTTAAATACATTTGTAAGATTAGAAAGAACCGCAGGATATTAATGGGAACCACGATTTACATCTTGAAATGTCTTTGCAAATTGAAAAGGCTTCGTAGCAATGTAAAGCGAACCGCGATTGTATTAACTTTGATAACTTTCCAAATTTATCTTTTTAATATATTATTATTATTATTATCTTTTTAACGTAAGTTAAGAGAATACGTATTAAGATAACCTAAAAAGTAATAATCAACCTTTACAGGTATCGTAAAACAAACTGTTTTCTATTTTCTCCTTTAAATCTGACTGTACGTTAGGCAGGTAATTTTCGTACTTAATCGTGTGAGTATCGGCTCTATAACAATCACTATAGAGCTGAAAATTAGCTTAAACTAAGAGACGCAGAGACTGTTCAACGGAACATAGCAATTTAAATACGGACTTTGCAAGCAGCTAATGATATGCTAATTGTAGATGTTAAATCTGGTAAACGATAGTTGCTATCTTGAAAATTGCTGTATCATTCGCTACGAAGTATAACGGTCCAAAACGGTATTAAATCTATAATCTTAGATAAATTTAGGTTAGGTCGGGTTATAATCTTGGATAAAAATTCAAAGTATTATCATGCTTGAATATCTCCGATTTTTGTAAAATGTCTGTAAAATACGAACGTGTCTTTGTAATATTTATACATTTATACGTCTACACCCACTTTTTTCTCTTTTAAAAACGTTTCGCTAAAACCGGAAACGTTCAAACAACCGATTAATGAAGCTGAAACCGTTTTCATCTGTACCTTTGTCGAAACATATGTTCGTAGATAAATATACAATTCTCGTGTCCTTCTTCTTTATTTGTCCTTCCTCTCGCAGACAAGACGACACACGCCAAATTTGGACAAAAGTGGAGGTCGTACAGCAGCAAGGACTATTGTGATCACACCCATTACGATTTCGTATTATCCGATCAAAATTTTCGTAACTTTTGTTTCTTCATATTTCTCCGCAAAAACTCACTTAGCAACCGTGTTTGAACAATACGTAATTCAGAAATACTCGTCTAAGAGAAAGCTGTAAAATATTGTAGTTCGCGATATTTGCAAAATTGTATTACCTTTCAGCATACGGAATCTTCCTCTACTCTAAGATAGACAATTACGTGTAAAATAAAAATCTTATAGATATGTAAAAGAATACCGATATACGTAGATGCGGATAGAATGTAAAATCCTATCTAAAATCATAATAAAAATGATGTAACGTGGAAAGAAATGGAACAACGAGACACGATATCCTCTAAATGACCATAAACGGTATGTAAGTAAATGTAAGTAGAAGACGAGAATACGGGTTATTAACGGAAATCGTGCAAGTTCAAGTTTCCATAGGCGGAGGGTCTTGAAATTTCCAGATACGAGCCTACTCCCTTTCTTCTTCGTCTGCAGAGTCCCTCGTCCCACTCGAGAAGGATACCTTGTGCTAGTGCACATTACCGCGCATACAGTACCCAGCCATTCATCCGGTAGTTTTTGCCTGCCGACTTGACGAACATGCACTCCGTTCCAGTTTCATTCAACCCGATTTTTTGCCATCACGACAATCGTTCGCCGATTACGAGACTATAATGGAATGAATGGGAACGGGGTGTACGTCAGTTATTCAAGCTCGCAACGAAATCAAAAATCACTGCATGAAAATAATACTACCTTTTCTTATTTTATACGCTTTGCAAGCGATATTGTTTCATTTAGAGAAATTAGAACGTAACTTAACGAAAACAATATAGTACCTTTTTATTTTATTTTGTACAACTCGCAACCGGTATTAGTTTCGTTTCGTAGAATTAAAACGTATTAGCCTCCTCTAAACGAACCAGCTTATTTACGTCCGAGATTAATTCTTTCGTTATTCTAGGCTTACAAAAAGTCTAAAACGCTTCTGGAATACTTAACGACGTTTCCGTTTGACAAGTAGAACGTTCGACAAATCTTTTTCAAGAAAATAAAAATTCCAAAAAGGATGGAAATTCAAGGGTACAATGTCGATCCAGTTTACCTACCAAGGATTAAACTTGTTTCTTTATCAGCTGCGTATCCGATGGCGAAGAAACGTTACATAGAACAACGTGTTATATTCAGTAAAAAAAAAAAAAAAGGAAAAACACGGTCATATTGGAATTTTAAAATGATATAATGTTATGTTATAATATTAAGTAATGTTTTGAAAAATACTAGAGAATTAAATTTGATTGTTGTTCCTGCTTGAAACGCATAGGAAGCAAAAAGTTCCTCGAAGTAAGTCGTCGAAAAACTTGGTCGAAACTCAAGCGATCGATCGATCCTGTCTACCTGACGAAGCGGAAATGGCTATTTATAACTACGAATGCTTCTTGAATTCTTATTTACGGTTTGTAAGAAAAGGGCCCGACGAAGGATATAATCACTTTACGATGATCGAAGTTTCCTTTCATTCGCATATTCTTTGATATACCTTTCAAAACGTTAAAAATATTCTAAGAGACGGAAAATACAATTATATCGATAACTTGGTACTTGGAATAATTGTTTCGTATAAGTACGTTGTTCCGGTAAAATTTCGGTTAAAAGGATATCCGCATTCCTAAATCGCTGAAATGTGTTAAGAAGAAAAAAAATGACTGAAAATTCGAAAGTATCTTGCACTACCAAAGAAGATGAGTTCAGCTGGAAGAGGCGACCTACATCCGCATGACTACACTGATAGAGAACTCTCGCATGTACAGGGTGAGCTAATTGTAATCAACTGCAGCGCGCGTAAGCATTGCTTTAGGACGTTTAGGTTCTCTTCCGATTAATTTCGACCTCCCCTGCGTGACACAGATATCGAGGATCGTAATGGTAATGTCATTGAAAAAATTGACAACATAAATGCACTTGCGTCGAGCTGCATCATTAATATCTAAAAAAGAATATCTTAACATATCGTAATTGATAAAAAAAGAGAGAATCTTCTGAGTCTTCTCTTAACTCTTAAGCATTTCAAACTAGATTTACCAATTTTCGTGAAAGATTAACGACAAAATCAACGTTTTATAGGGATAATGAACACATATTTAATACCAAAAATCAAATAAAAAAAAATTCGCTCGCCAACTATCAAAAATCTGTATAAACTATGTATCATCTATGTATTGTTATAAAAATGTCACGATCGTATTTCAATTAGTTTAGATTAAACGTTCAATGTTTGACGATACATGTCAAACATATCAGTTTCAGGAAAGTCAAAGATTAAGCGCAATATTTGTAGGTCACAGAGGTTCTTAATATTTCTGCGAATGGTAAATAAGGAACGGTGGGGACCGGTTGAGCTGCATAGATTGCTAACAACTGGCAAGTTCCAAAGTTGTACAGATAAGGCAAGACCTTGCTTCTCTGAACAAGGACACCGGTCGTCGTCTTGCCATCTAGACAACATACCTAGCTATGTAGCTGTTCCACTTTCGTATGCATCGAGAATCGTGCACTTGGTCTAACGCGCGTACACTGTTGCTCATAAACGCTGGACACTTTGCTTCATTTATATCAAGCATATGCGAATATTAGTAGAATATATTAATTAATGGCAAACTAACGATCGAGACTAATATTTACTATCTCCTTGTGGAATCAACAAATATGTCATAAATTTTATAAATATTGCACACTGTTACAAGATATTTTACTCTCCATTTAAAAGTATACTTTACTTCCCGAAATAAAATTTTATTCATCGTAGGTGAAACAAGTAAAAGAAACAAGTATTCGTATACTTTTGAGCGGTAATGTATATGCATGCGTCTCGCGCATAAGCTTAACACACGAGCTGTACGAAGACGTGAAAACTATGATGGACTTCGACGACTAGTTTCTTTCCATTAGAAGCTTTCTTCGCGAGATTACACTTTTCCTCGAATCGCTCGGACCGCTTACAATACGACTGTGAGAACAGAAAGCGGACGTCGATCGTTCCGGTTTTTGCTTCAACGAGTTTCATCAGAAAGTAGCCAATGACGATCGAGACGTTGCAGTTTCGAAAAATCAAATGATGCGGAAATATCCTTTTGTCGCGTGACCCAATGGATTTCGAAAGATCGATAGAAAGTAGACTAGAAAATGGATCGAAACGAGTACAGGTGATAAAAAGAAGTGCGAAGAAATTAGCACGACGATGGTTCGTTTGTACGTGTAAACGGAGAACATTGCAAGTTTTCGAGCTGGACATCTCTTCGACGAGGCGTATAAGTTTCTGGAAAAGCAGAAAATCGAAAGCGATAGTCGACTATCGTTTCGCCGCAAAACTCCGATACCGATGGCAAAGAGGAAAAGCTAGGACGAATTTAACTTGGCGCAAAGTAATCCAACTTCCTGCAGAAAAAGTAACGCGCCAACTTCTATTCGGTGTTGCTTCGAAGCTAATTAAAACGTAAAACTAAAGAATAAACGTTAAGAGAAAGACGATACCCGTCTACGCAAAACTAAAAAAAAAAACAAGATGTATGTTTCACTGAGAAATACGAGGCACTTGCGTATTCAGATGTTTGTAAGTAACCGATATATAGTTATCAGGGTAACAGGTAAGAAACGTTTGAAAATGACATAGTTGGGCGTCCGCACCGATTAAAAATTATCACAGTGATTAAACTTTGTAAATACTGTGACTGGTCGATTACTGTCGCCTATCTGCAAATTCGGTAACTACGTATATCAGTTACTTAAAAATATCTAAACTTTTTTTTCTTTACCTCATATTTGTCTGAGTCTTTGCGACATTGCGTCTTGGTTATCATTTTGCTTTTAATATTTATTTTATTTCGTCGTTTTTGACGTCGTCGTCAAAACCAACAAGTAAATGCGCTGCAATAAAAGGAAAATAGACATATTCCCTTCCTAAATTCAGCGATTTAGGCACCTGAACGTTTTTTCCATCTCTCTTGTTATTTTGTTTCTTTAATATGCTATAACGTTCCCGAAATGGACACGAATCCATCGAGATCTGTAAAGTTAGACTCGGTCAAGCCGTTTTTAAGTTACAAGCGTACAAACAAACAAACAACCAAACAGACAGACAGACAGACATACATACATACATACATTAAGGCTAAATACAATACCTTCCTGCTATCGTTGTCGCGTAAAACGCTACAATTTGGAAAACTGAAGTTGCCTTGTACATTTCAAAAACATGTGGATGTTATCGTTATCATTCGCATATAATTCAATACTGTTATTTACTTCTTGTTAGTTCAAAAGATATAGATACATAATGTTAGATATTTCAAATATTTTTAAACGTATACTGTCTAATCTGTACAGATACATTTTTAACGAATACGACTAAGAAATAAAAATGAATTACCTTCCCTCTGGTCTTGATAAATTTATCTCCGAAGAAATAAAGTATAAAATCCCCGCAAAAAATTATTAAGAATATTATATTGGTACATTATCATAATGATAGTAAAGTATAACGTAATTATATTACGTTCTAAGCGATAATTACCAAGAGGAAAATTTTCCTTTGTAGCGCGTTCATTACGGCATGATATAATCTTATTTGTTTAATCCTCGTACAACTATCGAGCATGGGCGTTCCTTCTCACTTACGTGTATGTCCGTTTAAAATCACTAGTGCAAGAAATATTAACTTTCGCAAATGATTGATGTATTACGCTTTCGTGTTTCATGCTCGTTATTTCGTAATAACGCGATTATTGGTCTTTCTTGCTCATTATTTCCCGGTGAACATCGACGTCAGCTTTCCTGGAACGATTTCTGAAATCATTTAAACAAATCAATTCCGTATCGTTTATCCTTCTTCGAATTTCCTTCGTTTATTGGTTCAAAATTAATCTCAAGATTAAAGAAAAATTTAAAATTTTTTTTACATACACGTAAGTATGTATGTTGTCGAATGTGCAACGTTTTTGGAAATAATCGTAATGATCGATCATCGATAAATGAAGACTAGAAAGAAGAAGAAGACAATAATTTTACACTTGTACGACAGTTTCAAAATGCAGTACACTTATGTCACTATTAATCCTACGATTAATCTTACGTTACTAAAATTGTTCTTTTATCTGATCTTCATGTTAAAGATGTATTTTACCGCCCTTTTCGTAACTTCAAAATTAGCGCTTCTTACAATATCGAGCATATTAAAATATTTAATTGTCGTCAACAGTTGTACGATACCTTCTTTTTGGCCTCTACAAAATTTTGTTACTTATATTTGTCAACCTAATAAGTTCTTTCCATTTTTAGCTGCGACTTTTATATTATCGAAAGAATTATCAAAAATTCTTGTTGAAATTACTAAAATTATCTACTTATCATGTGCTTTGCCTACGATCTTCAAACGTGATATTATTATATTCTAATTCTTGTACATCGTAGCCTCGCGAGACGATTTGAATAAGCGGAAGGACGAAATTATCGTTTTTGGTAATCCTAGCGATCCACGGCCGTGTTCCAAATCCTTGACTTCCCGCGGACACACTCAGATACGTGCAAGAAAACGGAGTCAAGAACGTAAGTAGCAGCCAGCGACGTATGTGAACACATTCGTTTTACCGGTTGTCTACCTGTTCTGGGTCAGTCGCGTGTGCAAGGTCAGATCCCAAGAATCTCCAACGTCACTCGTCAAAGCCGAAGACCGCGGTTCTCGCGTGCCGTCTAGAGTAGAATGGTCGTCATTTTTACCTTCGATTCGACGACTCACCACGAGAAATATACGCGTATACTTCCTACCGGCATTGATGAATCCGATTTTTCTTCGATTCCATGGCCATCGCATCGAACGATTTTCATTTCAATCTTCTATATTATACTAAACTGAAATTCGCCTAAATTCGTCTCCTGAAAAATTTCACTTTGGAACGTTTAAATTTGTGACTTAAACAATAGTATAATGTTAACCTAAACACTAGTATAATCTATAAAGTTTACAAACTTTGTGCGACTTCTAAGACACTTTCAGTATGTCATTTTATTGTTGAGTGACGACAAAAGCATCTTGTCCGCAAAATATTATAGATTGTAAGATACAAGCATCACGAAAAACAATCAAGTTGTAAGAACATAGGCGACTTTATTCCACTACACTTAATCGGATTATCTTATCCGCGTCACTGAAGACGAAAAGATTATATTTCTATAGATATTGTCAACTCTTATTCTTTTATTACTTTTCGCTTTTGCAGTATCACGTTGTGTATTGTATCTAATTGTAGAAAGATTATATCGCTAATTGTTCAAAAGAAGCCTAAAACATAATATCATAAATGACTATCGCCACAAAGTCCAAGTCTACAACTTGCAAAAATAAAGAATAAAAATAAATGACGAAAGTAGATAAACTGATTGCAATAGCAACTATATATACTCGTGTATATATATATATATGTATGTATATGTAAACAAGAAAACTATGCGTTATTGTAAATGCCTAAAATAACGCAAGTGTTATACGAACAAGCGATGAATGAATGACAACGTACTCTGACTAAGAAATGAATCGTTTTCTAGTGTAAAGCCGATATGTAGCTTGAATCATCGCCGAATTTTTAATCAGAGTTTCAGTCGCGCATACGTGAATAACAAGTCCTACAATCTTTGCACACCAACTAACTATTATCGTTTTCTTTATCGTTAGCTGCTAAGACAGAAGCGACGTCACTGTTTCTCGATCTGACGAGTCATAAGTCAACACTAAATATAGTGATCGCGTATTATTGCGCGTTTCTGGCCGGATTCTTTGCATGTTTAACTGTTGTTGATGCATGTTAAATGTAGAAATTAATCGCGAGCATAGTTACCTCTTACTCGATAATAATTGCCAACTGTCGTCATATTAGATGTATTATCCGAAGAATGAAAATTAGTTGATGCGTATATTTAAAAATTTCTAATCAACGATCGAAGAACTAAATTTGATCCTCTGACGAGAATATTGTTCTTCGACATAATATTTTCACTATCGTCGACTGATACTGTTCCAATAAATCAGTCACCACGTATTTATTTATTTATTATCAACGTATAGCTTCATTCCATTCATTTCATTTATTTCATCATAAAGTTGTGCAAATATGGAAATAGTTGCCTCTTTTAAGGAATCACATTCCGATCGATGAAATAAGTATCGATCAGAAAATTTTTATACCGAATTAAGACGATTCCATTTAAGATTTGATTACAGTTGTATATTATACCTCGAAAGGAATTAGAGTATCATGATACGAGATGAAACCGTTCACCGAGAATCTTTCACCTCCTACTTAAGGACAATTCAAGTATTACGTATAAACAGCCACTTGGTTGTACCTTGAGGAGAACAGAAGTACATAAGAGGGATCACTTTTGTTCTTACCAAGGGAAAGTGAAGACAAATCCGTGAAGTATGTATTACATACGATTCAAAGGGAATTAAAGTACTTGCTACTTGGAAAATCTTACACTTGCATCGTTTCTTGAGAATTATCAAGATTCAAATAACTTTTACTAATTTCACAATATCAAATTATCTTATTGGGAATCTTAATCTGCCTATTGGAGGAGTAGTCATTCACAAACCCAATAAATCAAACAACTTGTATGGCTAATTCTAACTTTCCACGTATCGTTATTACCTACAAATCGATCGCACGATGAAAATGATATTAAGTAAATGAGGAGAATAATATTAAGTAGAATAAAATCACGGTATATGTTATAATAATAAATTTCATTAAAAATTTTCGACGAATAGCTAAATCTATCCTGTTTACAGGAAATTCCCAACTACAGTCATTTTTTGTCAAGAATATTCCTCTCCAACTTCAACTTTCAAAGCGTTTCCTCAAGTTCGACATTTCTTTCCGTAAATTTTCCATTCGCGAAAGGTGTGTTATATAAGGTCTTTGACCTCGTTACGGTGATTCCCGATAGTTTCACTGTCTGGACCGAATGCACGCGGCTAGTCCAATGAGAAAGAACCTTAAGTACTCTTCTGGGTGGGTGCGTTGAACTTACCGTCGCATTCCGTATTGATTTCGGTGGCACTGCGCGACTGGAGCCAGACGTTACCTACGGCACGTGTCCGTGTAGGGCAGACACGCCCAATCCGAACTTTCCATAGAACGAAATCGGTGATCCCATGGAGATTAAAGAATGTACAAAATATATCGATCTTCTCATGGAAACTGCACCAGACACTTTCACTGAAAACGACTGATGACTAAAGCGTGGACATAATCGGTTAATCGTTATGCCGATGGCACAGCCTTACGCAAGGCCTCGAAGACCTTGAACGGGACCTTATTTGGTAAGCAAGGTCGAGGCTTTGCGGACCATTGGGTTTTCAGGCCGCCCACAATGCACCTCCACCTTACTTGGATTTAATTCTTCCTATTGCGGACCTGCCACGATAACGAAGAAAGTAAATAGAGACACGCCGTGTGATACAGCAGGAGCAGCTGGAGCAGCGAAGGTTAATACTAACGCGTGCTGTTGAAACATAGTCATATATAAGGCGTTTTACTTACATTATCAATTGCAAATATGCACATTTCTATCCGTACTGTAATTTTCATCGAAACGTCTATAGCATGTATTTTTATATGAACCACGTAGAAGTCGATCTGGCCAATTGCGGGGAACAAATTTTGATAAAGGTTAATCGTTTGGTTTCTATAAAACTAAACACTAATATGAAAAAAATTATGAAATTTTCAAAAAATACAGTTCATCGGTTTGGTTTCTGTATGACTCATATATTCTCTTTGAACTTTGTATAATCAATAAAAATAATTTCCATAGATACCATTGTATTGTATTTATCTTTTGATATTATACTTGAGTAAAATAACATATTGTCTAATAAAAACCTGAGCGGTTAAAAGGACAATGGAGTTACACGAAATTGACGTGTATAAAGATGCTGTGTGCGTGTGACAGTTGGGTGCCGGCTTCGATGTTTCGAGGTTAGGTTAGACTTGGATGAAGCAGTCCATCCGTTTATCTGGCACATTAATGACGTATATTTAAATTTGTCGTCCATATAAAGTATGGTGGTTACATTTAAAAAATAAAAATAATGATGAAATTCTACACGGAATCAAAAATAAAATCAAGAACAGAATTTGACACGTCCTCGTAGAGGAACGAGTGCATAACCCGATACGATTTCTTATTAGGTACAAATGATTCATTGATTATGTCATCAAAGCACTATTTCGACAAAGGAACGTGGCAGGTGTATTTATAAAACTGTCCTGTTTCCTCCACTATACCTTTCGCAATGTCCAAACTTAAACAATATATTAATAATCAATGGTACATATCTCACATGTATTTCTTATAAGACATTAAGTTCAAAGTATGTATGCGAATGTTCCGTTAATACGAATGAGCCAACTTTGAAAAAGATATTTTTAAATAGATTTTAAGATTTACGATATTATATTAACTCAAACGCTATTACGACTTAAAAGACGTACAATTGTATATTTAAGCTAACGATATTTCATCAACGTCACTATTAATTAATTTCTTTTTATTTCGCTTTTTAACAACATGTTTTATTAATAATAATGATTACGACTGATAAACATGTTAATTACAAAATGTTTTACGATAAAATAATAAGCAGTATCACCAGTCGTACTTTGACGTTCCCATCACCACGTGGTTTCCGTGCACAAGTACGACGTACCATTGTAGACTGCACGAACACGCGTATCGATTTTGAAGCAGACACTGCACTCACACACACCATGCCGCCTTTCGTCGGACCGACACATATACAGGAAATAGGGCCGAAGCATAGGGCTTACGTGACGTGGTAGTAGTCCAGTGCACCCTTATCCGCGCCCTTGAGTCTATTTTTAGCTTCTGTTGTATGAAAAAGGCGGCCGAGATGACATATACTACACGCAATAAGTAGGTGGACGAATGTCATTTAATTACTTAGTCTAGGCCTACCTTAAAATTCTTCAAAAACATGTTAACTTTTAGGCAGACATTAGTTGTCCTACTCTAAAACGAAATCTAGACAATGAGTATGCATAAATAGTGGAGTCTGACCTACTGACTTTCTAAATCCTTCTTGCGAATTATTTTCCTTCTGGCGCAATTTTTTAAAGGAAGACAAGTAGTACTAAACATGGTATGCAGATTATTACTACAATAATATGAGTCACTAACATTCATTGATATTGAAAGTGACACAGTAACTGAATTTTTTGGAAATAAATCATCAATGGCCTTCTACGAACACCAGCTTATTCTATTTGACTATGTTGTAAAGGCAGAATATTGTTTTATCAAATTTTACGGAAAGACAATTTGTTACCCTTTCTCGTTCGAAGATTCGCTTTCTTCAAATATAACCATACCATATCCTGGTTAAGGAATAAATCTAGTTCCAAGATATGTTATGTAATTACAACTAATGCGAAGGAAATATGATTTTTGCTAATAATTTTTTAAGTGAACAAGACAGTAAATAGATTATATATATCAAGAAATACGAGCTTTTCTTGTGGAAAGAATTTAGCATAAAATTGGAACAAAAAATCAGACCTATGAATAAGAGTTCTCTCACATTTTCCTCAAATTTAAGAAATCAATGGTAAAAGATAATTAGGTGAAAAATGTCCCAGGATTAGTAACATGATTCCTATTTCATTAAATTTCGTAATATAAATTCGACGAGCTTCATAATATTATTTCACAGATAGGAATTTCCATGAAAGCTTACGAATGAGTAGAGGATCATTAAATCTCAATGACAACTGTTTCGACTTGCATCAAGTGAAAAAAAATGTTGACCATTCCAAAGTATATAACAAAACTTTTTCTGACTCATACCTACTGCCGGTACTGGTCGCTAGCACGCGCACACAAAGAACGTGATAATCTTCACATATACGTTCGTACGTATTGATACGTTTACTACTACAAACAGCTCTGACGGTTAGTCAGGAAAGCCCTTAGCTAGTGTACGCTTCCAGAAGGCATTATGCTCCCCGTATCGTACAGTTTGAAGCGGCATTTGGAGAATCTAGCCGGCAGCCGGCCAACCGACCAATCAGCGAGCCGCTTTCGTTTTATGCCCATATATGGCAAGAGCTGTGAATCCAAGTGGTGGGGAAGCCGGACGAATCCATTCTGAAACAGGGGTGTACTAACTATGATGATATTGAAAAATATAACTTTAAAATAAACAGATGGTCGTTGAGTTTCTTATTTTTCAGATTTTCATCGTTCAATTAATTTTATATTATGCATAAATTTAAAAAATAAAAGGAAACAAATAGGAAATATGTTAGGTAATATGAAACATTTACAGCGTGTATACCGACCATACCTTTGAGCGAGTCCACATGACACGGTACCGGCCACGATCTTGCTCACTCACAGTGTTCGCAACTCGCGGCTCTCGAGTCTCGTTTCGTCGTGCCGATAGTATTCTTGCGGTGTCTCTTTGCCGATCAACGATCGTGTACTTTGTTGGTTACCTTCAATTCTAAAAGGTAAGTACTGTACCGTTCAGCGTGTTAAGTTCAACACTGTTATTAATTTAGCGCGTTTCACCGCGATCTGTCATAATGTTAACGGCGAAAAGATCGAGGGCAAACGCCGGTTCATAAGCAGCCATGATGGCAGGGCGTTGCTCTCTCCGTTTCTGACTTTTCTCGATATAGCGCCTATTTCTTTGGGAAATTTGTTTCTACTAGCATTATCTTGAAAAGGGAGAACGTACCGGGACGATCCGACAGGTTGTCGTTGTCAAGTGGTTCCTGACGTGTACGCACTGTAAGGCAGGTGGTCGCGACGTGGTCGTTTATTAATAGCAGTACTCTGTAGTTAGGATGTTACAGCACTAACTTGCGATTATGCTTGCTCGTAGCATGAAATACCAACGTAAATTTGTTATTTGTTGGGAAATTAGGATGCTAAGTGCAAGAAATTGTTATAGCGTACCTATTTTCTGTACGATACCCTAATTCGAATATTTGTAGTTATCACCCTTTGAAGTTAATTGTAACCGTTTCTAAAAGCATGTATAAAATAATAGAATTTAAGTATAATATTATACATTTTCATAGTTATCTAACGAAGAGAAAATAATTATCTATTTACGTAGACTGTACTTTATAAAGACTAATAAAGATAGTCGAAATTGAACCAAAGATTTAAACGTATATTAAGTATTCTTAAAAGTATCTTTTTATAATAACCATTAGAAGTTACTAATATTCGGATATGTAAATCGTAATATTAAAAAGTTTCTTCCTTTGCCGAGGGTCTTGTATTTAATAAGGGTCGGCGAAAAATACCCAAATTGAATTAAAAAAAGGAAATGTCGAAACTAATTATTTATTATTTTGATGTATAAAAATATCAAGTGACATTGAATATGGTCGAAACAGAACTTACGTATCGCGGGGGAGAGGAAGGGAAGCATTGGCAAGATCGGAGATGTGCGGTTCGGTCAATTTGGCAGATACATTCACGAAGGGTGGTGAGACACACTTCAAACGTTCGGAGAAGGGCAGATAGGGGGTGGAGGGGGTAAACCCCTCCGTGGCAGAGCACTTCCATATATGGTAAAGAAAGCCAGGATTGGCTGAGGGTGTCCTGCCTTTATTGGCCGATTGCTTGGTGGTGGGGACCCCGAACAACGACTCTGTTCATATAATACACTGCAAGCCGGCTGTCAGCTACACTCTGTGTTTGGTGCTAGATCGGTCGGTTGTGCGGCAGTGTCACATCCAAAGATCCCGAGCTCCCTAACTTGTACATAACTTTTTTTATACGAAACGAAAAACGTAAGTCATCACATCCTAAGTTCAGTGATAGATAACATTCTACGATACGAAGTTCAAACGAATTTAAGAATCTTCAGTGCAACCAAGTAGAGATTAGTGCGTGGGCGAATAGTTGATCGACAAATCGTACATCCGAGCGTGGATTTCCAAATTGAGAAGTGGGTGGTGTTAGGCTTAAGATACGCTTGTGTCAAATTTTGTGTGTTTTGTGTTCCACCTTTTCAGTTGCACTATAGGATAGTGTAGTTACAAGTAAAACTAGTTATAAGTATCGGTGACGCATTACATGTGAATGAAAAAAGAACCGAATTCTTTTTACGAGAAGATGTCAATCTTTAGAATGTAAAATATGCTCGAAGTATCTCAAGACTGTATTTTATTGGAGTAAGGATAGTTTTCCTATGTCTGTTAGTTAACTGAGTAAAGCTTGTAGTCAATTTTCTATGTTCTTAGCACTGTAAGGATTTATTTTTTGAAAATCATGTCGGATATTGACCGTTTAATGCCGGGGAAGGGCGGGGCAGGGTGCGGTTCTAGTTAACGGCGGTTTACAGGACAGTAAAAAATTCGTCAAGATTACGTACTTTTTCAATGATACTTATCTTGATATGGAAAAATACATAGAGTATATTTGTGTCTATGCTCATCGAATGTTCTATTTGAGATAGTTAATTTTTATCGCGATAGTATAATGCTACGTGTCGCTGAACGCCATCTTGAAAATATTTAAAATATTGCTTCATAGTGCTTTTTTTGCACAGTATTTTGTAATCTACTATCCCGATTATAGGATGTAATCTGTCATGAATGATTTCATAGTACATCTTTATATGTAGTTTAATTTTTATTAAGTATTTAAAACGAAATTAAGCAATAATTTAGCTTCGTTTTTTAGAACTTATGTGAATACTATAGAAACTACATTTTGAGATATCTATCCATATGAATAATGAATTAGTTGAATTCTGGATTTTCTTTGTTATATTTAACAATAATTTATGCGTAAAATAGAAAATTCTGTTAAGAATCGTAAAAAAATTTGTACTTATTCGTATGGATCGTAAAAGCGAATACGTATATAAGATGTGAAATTATAAATATATAATAATAAGTTTAACAGCTTAACTAAAAGTTTATAGCATCTTTTAACTTCGTATTCAATAATTAACATTAACAAACATTATAACAAAGTACTGCAAATCTGTAATAAAAAAGGGAATCATAATTAAGTAATTAATATCTTTGTTATTTTTGCAGATAACTCAATAAACCAAACATGTGTGACGAAGAAGTTGCTGCACTCGTAGTTGACAATGGCTCCGGTATGTGCAAGGCCGGTTTCGCCGGAGACGACGCTCCACGCGCCGTCTTCCCATCTATCGTCGGAAGACCACGCCACCAGGGTGTCATGGTTGGCATGGGACAGAAGGATTCCTATGTTGGTGACGAAGCTCAATCAAAAAGAGGTATCCTTACTTTGAAATATCCGATTGAGCACGGCATTGTCACCAACTGGGATGATATGGAAAAAATCTGGCATCACACGTTCTACAACGAACTTCGAGTGGCTCCCGAAGAACATCCAGTACTCCTTACCGAGGCACCTCTCAACCCGAAGGCTAACCGTGAAAAGATGACACAGATTATGTTCGAAACGTTCAATACCCCCGCTATGTATGTCGCTATTCAAGCTGTACTTTCGCTATATGCTTCTGGACGTACTACCGGTATTGTATTAGATTCCGGTGACGGTGTTTCCCACACTGTACCGATCTACGAAGGATACGCCTTGCCTCATGCTATTCTCCGTTTGGACTTGGCTGGCCGTGATTTGACCGACTACCTCATGAAGATTCTCACAGAAAGAGGATACTCCTTCACCACCACGGCCGAACGTGAAATTGTTCGTGACATTAAGGAGAAACTTTGTTACGTCGCCCTTGACTTCGAACAGGAAATGGCAACCGCTGCGTCATCCTCTAGCTTGGAGAAGAGCTACGAACTTCCAGACGGTCAAGTAATCACCATTGGTAACGAAAGATTCCGTTGTCCTGAAGCTCTCTTCCAGCCATCCTTCCTAGGTATGGAAGCATGCGGTATTCATGAGACAACATACAACTCGATCATGAAGTGCGATGTCGATATCCGTAAAGACCTGTACGCCAACACTGTCCTTTCTGGAGGTACCACCATGTATCCAGGAATCGCTGACAGAATGCAAAAGGAAATCACTGCCCTAGCACCATCCACTATGAAAATCAAGATTATCGCACCACCTGAGAGGAAATACTCTGTATGGATCGGTGGATCTATTCTTGCATCTTTGTCTACCTTCCAGCAAATGTGGATTTCCAAACAAGAATACGACGAGTCTGGACCATCCATCGTCCACAGGAAGTGCTTCTAAGCACATCTTTGATATCTCTTGCATATTATCATTCCCCAAATCCCGAGAGCGGCCTCTGTCTCGTTTCTCGACCATAGGTATTGTTATATGGATATATAATTCAGAGGATTCAATAGTATAGAAAAGATATTTAGGCATTCGAAGATCAGTTTTAAGATATAGTAACGTCTAATTGAATGATGCAGAATGAAAGTAGTAAATCGCTAATTAGCGCAGAAACAGTTCTAAAAGATTTTGCTCTATTTTTTTCATCATTTAATTGGACGCTATTGCGTCTTTTGTGTACTCTCCGAAATTCTGAATACTTTATTATTCTATCGAGTCCTTTGTATTATACATCCAGATAATATTCCCTATGGTAGCATCTAGCTAACCACCCTCACGAAAAACATCTTTCTTATTGTCATCGCGATATTTCACTCTACAATCGAAATAATCATATGTTCTTTCCTTTTTTCGAACATGCTATATATTTGCCAATTTTTAATATTCGCGAGTTTGAGCTGAAGGTAAACTATTATATAAATTATTTCGGAATATCGTTCCGATGCAGTATGGAGCCGTTGTGATTATCCTTAATGCACGAAAGATCTTTTAATTTGGTGTCCTCCAATTAAATGCATTCCGTTACTTTACTCTGCGATATTTAACGAGGTTTGTGTCAGTCTTTCTAGAATTCATCATTCCTAGCGGAGATAGGCCTTCGACTTATTAATCATAATCTTTTTTTAATGTTACCGATCGTTGAGGGAAAAGATGGCTCTTTCCTTTCTTTTTTTTTTTTTTTAATAATGGGGGAGACCGCTGACCCAGAAAAATATCCTACAAACGCTCGCTCAAACGAATAAAAAAGACACGGTTTCGACCCCGCAAGCGTAGCCAAAGTATTATAATTTATTCCCATTGTATTGTGCAAGACCATTCACGTACACATCTTAAAGACTACTTTAGACTTATGGGATTATAAAATAAAACTCTTAAAAACATTATTGCTTTGACTTTTGTGTTTTTAAGATTACAGTTATCCAATACCCTTTACTGGATATTGTGTCCTTGATCTCCAATCCAGTACATCGTAGTTAATCTGAGCTAGAAAGAAAAAAAAAAAGAAATTAATCACTTATTTCATTTAACATGAATTCATGTAGTTTTATATATAACGTAGCTTTTGTACCGTTTGGCGTTATTCATTATTGTAACGTAAGATTTGTGGTAAAGAGTTTATATTACACTAAGAATTAGGTTTATATTTTCGGTCGAATAAAAATTATTTTTAATGAAGTGGTATCTGTTCTTTTTATAAAAATGCCATTATTCGAGTCATCAAATTTTATTTAAAATTTCGTAGTAGAGGCATTTTATCAGTATATTGTATTTATATATTTAATAATTACTGCTTTATGAAATATTCGACTCAACCTACAACTAACGAAGAAATGATTTTATTTGTAAAGTAAGTTCTTTTTAAGTAACTTCTCATAATTATGTATCAATTTTTAATAAACTCGCTACATCATCGAATTGTGATAGTCTTCTATTCACTGAACAAAATGACGAAAATTTTAACATTAGATAACAGTGTCATAACATAGGTACTGCAAAGTATTTAGATATAATACATACATATATGATAATGATAAGCGCATATAATTTTAATGTGTAGCAGCAATATCTACATTGTCTTTGTTAGTGATCATATTTAAATTGCAATTAGATGGCAGCACAATGCACTCGACTCATAAAATCAGCTGCAGCGCATATTATCAAATGGAAGGAAGGATACATATATTTGATATGAATTTAAATTTAAATTTTAATTGTCGCATCTTTTGCACGGTAAATATTTAATTCTAAAATCTCTAATAACAAATGAGTAGAAATTAATGATAAGATTATATTTAAATAATAAGGTAACTAAAGTATATAGTAGATTAAGGAAGAGAAAAATAAAGAGACTTTGTGTTGAGGTTTTGTACGTTCTTAGCACAGTTGCTCTCGAATCATCACTGGAAAAATACAAAGCGATAGTTAGGTCAATGATACATGACAGTGGTACGTGTAAGCTCGAGCAAACTGTTTCATTTTAATCTATAATTTCGATCAAAATGCCCGAGCAAAATTCAAGTGATCAATATTCGACATGGGTAAGTTTGTAATCGGTGTTATAGATTTTATAATTTTGACATATTCTGATATCACATAACCTTTGGCCGTAAACAAAACCTTTCTCGGTTATCGAATGAATGACTTGTTGCTATTTTAAGACTTTTGTTTTCTATATATATATGAAGTTTTGTTATTAATGTGCATTTCAGGTTGGTCTTATATACGTTTTTAACTTAATTGTTGGAACAGGAGCTTTGACATTGCCCGCTGTTTTTAGTCAGGCAGGATGGGCTCTTGGATTAAGTGTTATTTTAATACTAGCATTTATAAGGTATATCTATAAAATCTGTATACTTTAATTAATCAGTTTCAAGACTTAATTATATATATGTATATTGTTTTGTTTTTACAGTTTTATCACTGTTACATTTGTGATCGAGGTAATGGCATCTGCCAATGCTATAATAGCATGGCGACACATTCAACATCGAAAACGTGTATGTCTTTCTCAAGATTCATCTATCAACGAGTCAGAGTCTGAGGTTTTTAGACTTTTCATATGTTGTGCTGTCTATGATGATTTTTCTTTTCAGTAGCATTATATTTTTTATATAAAATAGGCTATATATCCTGCTCTGTTAGCCATTTGAGATCATTTTTACTTCAAATATGTTCTATTTTATGTTATGTTTTAATTGTAGGTACTTCAAACATTAGGTGAATCCGGTCCTTCAAATTCAGATTCTGAAGATACACCTCTTGTTACACCATTTTCAAGTAGTCCTGATTGCGCAGACATGACATACCGATATTATGTAATACGTGATAAAATAGAAATGGGGCAAATGGCATCAATTTTTTTTAATAAATTTGGTACAACACTATTCTATTTATGTTTTGCTATATATCTTTATGGAGATTTAAGTATATATGGAGCAGCTGTTGCAAAAACCTTAGCTGACGTTGTTTGTACTTATCAACCGGCAAATTTTACATGCAATTCTACAATACTAGATACTGAACTGTGTTGGAAAGAATTTGCTCTGGACCGAGCAGATGCATATGAAATGTTCCTTGTATGTATAAACAGAGTTGCTGGTATATACCCCAACAATTATTGTTTTCTCATACAGTGATAATAAGTATCATTTTCAGACTACATTTATATTATTGCTGGGTCCTTTTGTATTCTTTAATATTCAAAAGACTAAATACCTTCAACTCTTAACTTCAGGAATGCGATGGCTTGCATTCACTATCATGATTGTATATGCTTTAAAAAATTTAATCATTCATGGTGCGCAAGGAAATCCTCCAGCTGCAAATATCATGGGTAAGTTTATCCACATAACTATAAAATATATATATATTTTTAGTATTCAACTAAATAAATTTGTTGCATATACGTATTTCAGGTATACCTAGTTTATTTGGTGCTTGCATTTATTCATTTATGTGTCACCATTCTTTACCTGCATTGATCGCTCCAATCGCAAATAAGTCTACTTTGACCCGATCTTTGGCATTGGACTATTTATTAATAGCATCTTTTTATCTCCTACTGGCACTAACTGGAGCATTCGCTTTCGAACATTTGGACGATCTTTACACTTTAGATTTTAGCCCCCGCGGATCTGGAGATTGTTCCAAAAGTAACAATATTTTTATTATTCTTATAGAATATTTTTTGTCGCTTTTTCCAGTATTTACTTTAAGTACAAGCTTTCCTATCATAGCCATCACCCTTAGGAATAATCTACAATCGTTGTTCCTCAGCGATGATACGTCTCATTTGTGTCTTCGTAAAATTGTCTTCCCAATATTAGCAATACTGCCTCCATATATAATTGCTATGAGTATCAAAGATTTATCGATATTAGTGGGAATTACGGGATCATATGCCGGAGCAGGAATTCAATATTTGATCCCAACGTTTTTGGTATATTATGCCAGACAAAAGACAAATAGACTTATAGGTCTTGGTGTCGTCAATAAATTTGCAAGCCCATTTTCTAGTAATTGTTGGCTAATTTTTGTTATAATTTGGGCTATTGCTTGCATGATTTTAGTATCCGTCAATTTTATACAAATTCATTTCTATTCTATAAGCGTACCTTTAGGATAGAAATCTTATGAAATACTAAATCGAGGATTTAAAAAAGAGGAAGGAGTTACATAATGGTGCATACTTGAATTGTTTTGTCTTTTAGATCTGCGAAATCTAGAGCATATCTAAAGTAATATCATTGGATTTGAAATTGATCATTTACTACGTGTAAAAGGAAAATTGTGATACTAGTGATTTTAATGTTTACGTTAAAATCATTCTTAAAATACATGAAACCTTTAACAGTAATTCAAATAATAAGTTACCAATGAGAGAAAAAAGTACCTTTAAAATATTAGTAAATATTTATTATTTAAAATGTGTTATAGAATAATTGTAGAAGGTGGAACAACTGAGCAATTGTCCTTGATAATAAGATACCTTCATTCAACTTTTCACACTTTGGCATCATTATTAGAATATTATCTTCTCCATCATATAAGAGAAAATATGGTATTAATAGTGATAATAATACTAATTATGATAATAAGAATACATTATGACACAATGTGTCATAGTAAACTGACAATACACTGGCACAAGTCAGGATTAATCTTGTACAAGCCGAATGAATACATTTAATTTATGTTGTCAACTTTTATATAATATCTTTTGTATATTTTTATTCAATAGAGAATATGCCACTCTTAATACAGTTTTTGCTGTACATAAATGTCTTTCAACTAAGTGATATTTGGTGGTCAACTAATAATATTTTGTCCACTATTTCAACGGTATGAAGGTATATTTTAATCTCTAGACTTGTGTAATAAACAAATGTATGTGCAAAACTATTGAAGGCCTGTATGATACATCAAGAAAGAATTTATTTTAAAAATTTTCTAGCATACTTTATTTTTTATGTGCATATTAGAAAATATTAGGCAGATTAAATGATTGTTGTTGATTGTATAAATTTGATTTGTATATCAGAGAGCATATTTTTATATATGTATGGTGTATAATTGCCGACGAAGTATTTGCAATATACCTCTCATACCGTGTACTTATACAAATATAGTATGTAAATATATAAAATGTGTACACATATATTTTCTAAAAATAAACAGAAAAATAAAGAACTGATTATATAAATTTACATTGATTTACTTTTATATATATAAAGTGAAAATCTTACTTCATGGCTTCATGCAAAAAAATGTTTCAAACAAAGGTTGAAGCCAATCAAAGAAGGCATGATTTAATATCATTAGCGGGTGGGCGCATAGAGCATATATGAAGGCTAACTACGTTTTTTTATACGTTGGATGGGTTAGGGGATGCCTCCAAATTCACGTTCAAATTTGGAACGTTCAAAATTTTTCATTGGCAGCAAAGGTAAGGACGCGATGTTCACCATCGAAGAAATATCAATAGAAGTATTTACAATTTTCACACAATACTTATATTTGTAACAAATTTGAAGCATTTTCTGACTAAGATTAAATCGCAATTAAAGAGATTCATTAAAAAATTGTATACTATTACAGTACACGATATATAGATAATTAATCTATTATATTACATATATTTTTTAATTTAAAAGAAAATAAACGGGCATATTTAAAATCATCCTTTAATACTAATGACTAATATTACTAAAATTATAATAAAGTAAATTTGATATCATTGATTTCACTGAGTTACTCAATGTTACTATCTCTGCCGAAGCAATACTAATTTTCATAAGGTGAATTTCTTGTTTACACGTTTTTTAATTGATTTTGAACATTTTAATATTCAAACGGCATTAATCATGTATTATAGAAAAAGATTTTCGCTAAAATGTTTATAGAAGTGCCGGGCGAAGGTAACAGCAAAGTTACAGCAATCAGTTCGGCGAAAGTATATTTTGACTAACGAAGAAAGAGGTCACGAATAAATTCGATTTATTCGTTATTCACGAATAGCAAATAGACTAATTAATGTTATTCGTGAATATATTCATTACGTATGTATATATATATATATAAGATCTGTACATACATAATATATTCTATTATATTTTAATATATTCTGTATATACATATTTCTATTTATTCATACATTACTTATATATTATACTTAGCAGAAGAAATTTTAACACGAATAGATTTCTCTGTAATAGTCTAACAACATAAGGTGGCACAGTAAAAGCATTATTTTATTCGCATGAAATCTTTACAACTCTGTCGATTATCATTATTAAAGTTTGTTTCCTTAAAAGTTGTAAGATATCATACAAATCATCGTCTCCGTATACATTTATTCAATGGAGAATATTTATTTTATACAAAAAAAGATCAAAGAATTTGAAATATAGAACGAATTATTTCTTCGATTTTATACTTTTGTGAGCAAATAGACTAGCAAAAACACTTTGGGTTACCAGAATAAGGAAACAGAAATCGGTGAGTAAAAGACGTTTATACATATCATCTATGTATAAATCATCGTTACAGGCATTACTATAAGATGTTGAATGTAAAAAAATTCAAGGTACTATATATTAAAAGATAATAGATTATTTATAATGAATATACAATAAATTGAAGTTTGTTTTATAGAGAGATACTAAAAATATCGTACAAATGAATACCCCAAAGTGAACACGTGTATCATTAATTGACCACAAGAAATTTAAACGGACATATAATAAATTTTTACGCGATACTTACATCGAATTACGTTTGATTTTCTTTTTGTTGATATCGGATACGATTTTTATTTTCAGATCACAACTCGTGAAATTTGTATTTGAAAGCTGAACGATGGCACATTTTCAATCGTGATAAGTAAATAGCATAATGTTTGTGCAGTGAAAAAGCTTCTTTTTGTCTGGAGGTTTCAAAGCCAAAATGCTTATAATACTCCATTCTTCTTTGGTCATCAGTCTTTAATTGTACTACAGGTTTTCGGTTAAAACTCGTCATAATCGTTGAAATCCTACCTAATTATTTAGTACAGAATACCTTTTTGTTTTACAGAAGTTGTAGGTACATAATCATTAAAACCTTTTGTAATTTCTTTAAATTGGAATCAGCTGAATGTTAAATTTTAAGATATGTCTTTCGTTTCTTATTGATTACCGAACTTAATTTGTCACATATTTTTGAATTAGCATTTATAAGTTATGAAGTTACGCAAATAAGATTCGTGATAATATAAATATATGTCCTTTCGTTCATGATATTACGTAATCGTACAAACAATGAGTCAAATATTATACTTTCATTAACATCTGTTATTACTTACAACATTTAATCAACTGCGATTTATATAACTTATTTATGTTATATCAGAGCAGCATTTAATTTGATTATTTAACGTAAGAATAATTTGAAAGCTTTAACAATAGGATACTTTTCTCACTTTCATTAAGTTAGGTCGTTATTCATAATTGTTCAAGTATGGACAGGGTGCATCATTGTGATCTACACATTCTATAACGGGATCATGCGTGCTATCCCACATTCCGGGGCCGCATTGTCGGCAAAGCCCTGCTAATGTGCATGGTAAACGTACAAGTTGACGAAAATGATGAAGTAGGCCTCTTGCCTTTCTCAATATGAGATTTCCATCCATATACATAGCTAAAGAACTAAAATGCAATAGCATCTCATCTGTTCTCAGATCTTGAGCTATTACATCATCTGCATAAACGCACATTATAGCAAGACAAAGAAATAGATGAAAATGGTCGGTTAAATAATTTACCCAACAAGCTTCCCACATTATTAACGCTACTTCGGTAGGAAATTCACGTTTCAAACATCTGTAAAATACATATTATTAGAAATGATACTCTGCATACAATTATAAATTTTTTCTAATTATAAATTATAATTATAAAATTTGTATTTACAAGAGTATCCATCTATGACAAAATAGAAGTTCCAGGGCATCCGTATGTTTTTGTAGATGTGCATAAAAGTCTGGTACCATTATTCTAACTAATTCCCTTAAGTAACATAAATTTCTGTCCATATCTACATCGGTAGGCGTACACACAGCCACAGATCTTTGCATTAAGCCAGCAAAGCACCAAAATGCTTCGATTTCGGAATTAAGTTCAGCTAATAAAGGAGCCAATAAATCAGACATACCTTGAGTATATCCTAATCGGGCATTATAAACTGCATAATTTAACAGAATATTTCTGTAAAAAGTAAAATACGATAGTGTTAATAGTAACAATATATATTTGAAAATTAGCAAAAAAGTATAAAATATATATATATATATATAAAGTATAAATTGAAAAATTAAATGATTATTGTTATACAAACATACTTCATTATTTCAATGTTTGGATTATCCTCTCCGGCATAATAAGGATTTCCTCTGTCAGTACGAACAACATCTTTTTCTACAATACACACCACATTTCTCCAGAAATGGTCTGCTTGTTCTGGGCCCATACTCAGCCTACGTTTTTGTATTTCCTCATACTCCTGTCTACGAATGGCATCAATATGCTCTCTATCTTCATAGGTACTTTGATATGAATAACAATGAAGAAGGAAGGGCCACACAATTTTCCTTAATGCAGGTTCTAGTCCACCAAAAAATATCCCTTTACGAAGGGCAAGATCATCCTCTACCTGACCTCTCTCGTTTAATAAATCCTTCCAAGCTAGCGATGTAATCATCGGTACTTGTCCCTCTTCTGGGTGTAGTTCATCACGACTTACCTCTGGCCGACATACCATGAAATGTCTGAATTATAGAAAAATTGTGAGTATTTAGTGAAACATTAATTGCGTTTTCATTAATTAGATTCTACCTATATGGAAGTGTCTCCTCAGCGTCTGTATCTAAGCGTGGATAAAGCAATTGGTGCCATTGATGTAAAGTAGCTGCCAGTCTGTCTAACCCACCATGATGGAAATGTAGAATCTTATATTGGCTCTCTCTACTTGCAACTACTAATTGACCAGAAGTACAAGCTGGATCAGCAAAAAACAATCTTAGGGATCTCATTTCGCTGAGATCCACTGAAAACCTTCTACATCTATGTGCTCTACGTAATGTCACTGGTGAAGCTGTTGCACTTTCAGGAAATGTGAGGTTATGCTGTAAAGCTAAAAGTTCAGGTGATCTCATCCATGACGGGATTTCTTCAGCTACGAAGAAACAAATTTTACACGTTAACAACAACTACAGTTTAATAAAAAAAATAATCAAACTAATAAACTAAGTACCTTCTGAAGATACACCGACCGATAAGCTACATGTAGAGGTTAATGACATGCTACGGCTTTTCAGGCTAGTATCATCACAATAAGGATATCTCATTTCTTCGTCGATACTTATTCTATCATTTTCATGCGATTCAGAAACTTTTTTATCTTTGCACTGTTGATTCTCGTCATGTTTCAAATTCAGAGATTGAGAACGTAACTGATTCAAACCGATGCTGTGATCACTTTCTTCATGTATAGTAGACGATAAACTGTCAGACCGATGATAGTTTGTTTCCCGATTGATATTGACATTCGGAGTCTCTTTAACTTCTGACGTAAGCAGAGTTTGATGATCACATATACTTTCTCCGTCATCGTTTTTCGTATCGTCACCTTCGAGACGTGCACTTCGTGGGAAACCACCAGAACAAACGCGTTCACAATCTCCGCAATTAATAGGTTCCTTTACTTCTAAACAGACGTCAACCTTCTCAGCATTTTCGTATTCACATTTTAAGTCACAACTTTCCTCTGATATTTGGGAATGGTGAGAGCTTATGTCGGTGTCTCGATGGGTAGCGCAGTCCGGCTTCTTCACGCTTAAATTCTCTAACGTAGTCGGATGTTTACGGAGTGTGCTATTCGGGATCCAACTGAGATGTAAAGTTGGTACATTAGAATTTTTATTAAACCTACAGGTTATGGCCATATAACCGGGATGATGTACCACATCGGAGTTCTGTCTCATTAAAGTTGGTGGATGAACGCATACGTTATTCTTGCAAAATAATGCTTCACCATCCTGATACATAGTACGACGATTGTCCTGATTACAATCGCCTAAAATATAACTGCTTGCCTTTTTCAGAATATTTGGCAGAGGCATCTTCCTTTAAGGCAGATCGGTGCATATAAGTCATCTAGTAAATTTTATTAGAGCGCGGTGCGAGGATTTTTGCGTTTGTGCGATTAAATTTGCCTTTAGACAATATTGAATCGTCGCGGGGTTATAACGATACCCGAATGACGATCGTTAAAGTGATTACAAAGTATTATGTGCAATTATAACGAATCCGTACGAATACAATTTGACGCTTGACACTGGAGAACACAGTATTAAGTTAACAATTCCAGTTTCACTATTTCATTTTTCTGACGATTCTTAGACAATATCTATGGAATACTTGGTGTTCCTAGAGAGCATCAGAACTGCAGTGGTGAAACTTCGTCGCGCAGAAGCGCGCGAATAGACCTGCATCGAAATGCTATAATGAACTGATTTCTTTTCTTGTAATGTTTCCTGTTGTCGTAGGCTTATTTAAGCATGCATGCATGTTATCACACCAATTAGCTTTGATATATACATAGAACCGATAAAATGTGCACACATATGGAGAAGCATGCATCTCAATCACTTAAGTCTCTCGTCTTTACCTGTTCTTTATTATTCTCGTACTACGAAGATAATACGTTGTTAAAATTCTTTGTCAAAATATCAGAGATCGTCAAGATTCCATTTTTTAACATTCCTTCGTTTAAAATTCTTGAAAAAAAGTTAATCGACTTAACTTTCACTTGAATGGATTCATGAATGAAAGATGTATCATCGGCACGTCACTATTCGTTATAGACATATATAATCGAACATTGAATGAAAACCCCAAGTATTTTCTCAAATGCGGAGCGCCCGTTACGATCACTCGTAATAGATCACTGTTACGCGGCGTTCCTTATTTATTTCATTGTTGGATTTCTAACGATGAATGAATTACAAATCTAATATCAGCCCGCTGCTTAGTACTTTAGTAAAACGTGTTTGCCAACAGACAGAATACAGATGCCCCTTATCCAGGATCAATATTTCCATCTGATCGTGAACCTGGTGGTTGGCTTACTATCCGAGCTACCGACATAACGTTGTCTAGCGTTGTACATATGGTTTTTATTGATTTTTCTCCTTGTGTTAAGTTTGAATTATTTGCTCTCGATTTCGTAAAAAGAACTCGTGTTTTGTACTTGTAATTTCATTTAAAAAATATTTTTATGAGCGACCTTCGTTTCCAACTGACTAATGATTATTTCTAGTATATTTAAAATACGAGCCAAATAATTTCGTAAAAAAATATGTCTTAAATTACCTAAAACTATTCAGAAATGAAATAGTATATTTATATCGAAAATCGTTTTTATTATTTTCTAAGGACTTTCTTTTCTATGAATACTGATAAAAAAACCTTTTGTTATTGAATATAAAAATGTATGAAATGTATAACATACATGTAGAGTACGATTATCATTTTATAAACTATTTTAAACTCAAGATATCATAAGTGCTATATAAAATATCATTGACAATGCTATACATAAAATATATTGTTGATGATTAGGAACATTTAAAAGTTACAAATGGTGTTCTGTTTACTTAATGGCATGCGTCTTTTTGATAATGAAAAGAACTTATTACTATATCACAGATCATAATATATTTATATAGATTAGTGCAATTCATAATTAAAAAGTATTTCGTGAGTATCATCCAGTGCTAATGCCGCTTTGGGTCCACGTTTTAAATAGGAAATTGTAGAATATGCAGAGAAATGAAAATCTTCTTGTAAATAACCATTTCCAAGTAAATGTCCTATTATAGCTTCTCCTGATTCTCTTGTGAATTTCGGTATTGGTACAGAAGATACTCTTAATGTTGTGGCACCTTTACCATACCAGGCATCTATAAGCTTTAAGGCAGTCAATCTGGTTTCATTTTGTACTGCTCTGGTCATGAATTGATATAATTGTCTACAATAAGGAGCTATATTCACTTGTTTACTCTCTTTAGGTTTCCGACAATGATCACACATTTCTGCGCAATCACTTCTAGTCCAAGATTCTTCAAAGTGTACTGCGATCAAACTACGTCTACATGATGTTTGATCTAAACAATATTCTAGCATTTTGTATAAATTTTGTAAACCAACTTTATCTTGAAACACCATTGTGCTTAATTTAAATACATCTAGTAACCTATATAATACTATGGACACAGCCTTTTTTCCATCTCTACCCGCACGTCCACTTTCTTGATAAAAGTTCTCCATTGATTTTGAAATGCAGTGATGAATAACAAATCTTACATCTGGTTTATCTATACCTAATCCGAACGCGATAGTAGCAACTACAGCTTGGTATTTTCCTGATATCCATTTAGAATATACTTCTGATCTATAGTCTGCCTCTAACATTGCATGATAGCATCCAACTTTCAAGCCCAATGCTCTTAAATCGGTTGTCAATTGTTCTGCATCTTTGATAGTAGTTGTATAAATTATGCCAGATTTATCCTTAAATCTATTTTTTAATAAATTTTCTATCATAGCTAAGCATGTGTCTTTATCTGTTGGTTTTCGTCGAACTTCGTAAAATAGATTTGGTCTATTAAAAGTAGCTCTTAAAACTAGACAACCTTGAATATCTAACATCTTCTGAATATCCACAATAATTTTAGCTGGTGCAGTGGCTGTTAGACCTAAGACTGGCACACCTGGAAACATAGACTTTAGGATTCCTAAAAATTTATAATCAGGCCTAAAATCATGACCCCACTGACTGCAACAATGCACTTCATCTATTGCAAAACAATCTAAACGTTTCATTTCAAAGGCTTTTTGCAATTTGTTCATAAAGCGATTAGATTTTGCCATGTATTCTGGTGTAACATAAATTAATTTAAGATCAGATTTCTTATCCACCAGTGCATTCATTATGACTTTTACATTTTCTTTACTACCTTTGGCACTTAACATTCTAGCTTTTACATTATGTTTTTGTAATCCGTGTAACTGATCTTCCATGAGCGATATTAATGGTGATACTACTATTGTAATACCTTTACTAATAACAGCAGGTAACTGATAACACAAACTTTTACCACCACCTGTGGGCATAATTAAAATAACATCTACATTCGACATAATTGCATTCATAGTTGGTAGTTGTAATTCTCTTAATTTATCTATTTTAAAAACATCCTTTAAAGCTTTTCTCAGATCTTTGGACCAACTAAAATCTTCTTTTGTCCAATCTTTCTTTGATACAGAGAGACTTCTTTTCAAAAGTGCGTCATCCTTTAGCTTTTCCTTACGTTGAGTTAAAATCTGTTTACGATCTTCAAGCTTTTGCATTTCATATTCGATCTGTTTCAATTCAAAGTCAATAGCTGTAATTTCATCTTCCTCATTGTCTAAAAAAAAGAATAATTATAACAAATAA
Organism: Bombus pyrosoma; assembly: GCF_014825855.1. Classification (NCBI taxonomy): domain Eukaryota; kingdom Metazoa; phylum Arthropoda; class Insecta; order Hymenoptera; family Apidae; genus Bombus; species Bombus pyrosoma. The sequence continues at coordinate 19,325,990 of NC_057776.1, read as the reverse complement.
CAATCATGAAGCGTAACATTCCAAATTTATTTACTTCTGAAAAAATATTATCTTTAATATCATGGAACAATAACAGACCTTGATCTTCACCATCTATAGTTATTATTTCTTTCTGATCTTGATTTTCATTGTCTACAGTTATTTCTTTCGAACCGCTCGCAGACATTGTAAATAAATTAAGAAGATATTTACATATGACAATAGCAAAAAAGATTGCTTTGTATTCTACTAGTAAATAACAAGTGCTGTTTAGTTAAATTATGCTATAATATAAAATGTACACATTCATGTGTAGACGATGGTTCATACAACGCTGTATGTAACCTAACATAACAGTTTCTACCAGAATTACATCGTACCGATCAGCTGAGTCCAGTTGTTTTTTAGTACTACTGCGTGGGGATCAGGCAAGTAACGTTGCACATATTGTTAGTGTCTGATATTAAGTAATCTATTGCACAAAAACCGTGATTTAGTCCCGATATTAAATATAATAAACCATGTTTAATGCAATGTATCGTGCTTGTCCCTCTTGGCTCGAAAACACATTAACATCTTTGTATTTTAGGGGTACTCCTTTTTCTTATTATATTTTCAAAGAAACTTGTAGATATCTTTATTTTATTATTTTTATACTTCAGATTTTAGGATTTCTACGATTTTTATCGATATTCTTACTTTAGGAAAATTCCACTTTTATAGATATTGTGTTTTAATATAAAATTAGGTTTTCATTTAATATGAAAGTTTTTTTATCCAAGATATAATCATAAAGTAATTAAAGATAAATAACTTTCCATATTTGTAAGTATTTGAATACATATAACGTTCAAATATTAAAATTACTGTTTACTTTAATATACAACAGTTTTACAAATATCATTTTACAATATATATATATATATATATAAATATTGTTCTATATATGCTATTAAATTTTAAACATTACGTTGTATATCAATTTAATTCAGAGGTCTAAATATAGATTTTGCAGATTGTTGTTTGATCCAAGGTATATATCAATGATATTGCACATGTGAAAAAGATAAGAAAGAAGATGATCTTTTCACTTTTATATGATAACAGACTATACGGTCTCAGTAGAGTGCACATATATTTTATTGTATACATTAAATTTCAATATTAAATACAAGCGCTTTCATTTTTTTTAGCCAAAAGTATTTCAACCAATGGTTTTTATGCAAGACATTGTAATTCTATAATAATAAATCAAGACAACATGAAGGTTCAAATATTACCTGCACTCCAAGATAATTACATGTATCTAGTGGGTATCTTTTTACTTTTTCCTCCTTTGATTATCAAGTTTTCACTTGTTATTTCTATTTAAAATTACAAATTATTATTATTTCATAATAATGATGCTAATGATAATTTATTATGAAATTTATTTAACATTAAGTTTTGTAATTTTATAAGATTATCGATGAAGCATCGCAGGAAGCTGCAATTGTTGATCCTGTTGATCCTGATAGTGTTGCGTGTGCAGTTCAACAAAATAACGTGTGTTTAACAAAAGTTTTAACCACTCATCACCACTGGGATCACGCTGGAGGAAATGCAAATTTGTGTAAAAAATTTAACAACCTTCAGGTATATGGTGGAGATGATAGAATAGAGGCACTAACATGTAAAGTGAAACACAATGATACTTTCAACATTGGAAAATTACAAGTTCAATGCCTAGCAACACCATGTCATACTAGTGGACATATCTGTTATTACATTACAGGAGATCAAGAATCACCAGCAGTATTTACAGGTACAAATATAAATTAGGCACTTAGTTGTTTGTAAGTTAATTAAAAGATAATAAATATTCTAATATATAATCTGCAGGTGATACGCTTTTTGCTGGTGGCTGTGGTAGATTCTTTGAAGGTACTGCAGAACAAATGTACAAAGCACTTATAGAAATTTTAGGATCGTTACCTAATGAAACTGTAAGTATATAATTATATTTAGATCTCCATTTGAAATAATCACTGACTAAAGTAAGAAGGATATATCTTGGATATTTTATAGAAAGTATATTGTGGCCACGAGTACACGGGAAATAATTTAAAATTTGGAAAACATGTGGAGCCAGAAAATGAAGCAATTCGCCAAAAGATAGAATGGGTTCGTATACAACGTGAAAAGAATAATCCTACTGTGCCAAGCACTATTCAGGAAGAGAAATTCACAAACCCATTTATGCGAGTTCACGAACAATCTGTTATGGACCACACTGAACAAAAAGATCCAATACAAACTATGGCATTCCTTAGAAGGGAGAAGGATAATTTTAAGGCATAAATTCATCATTGTTACAAAGAAATCAGTGATGGTTACATGCCTTTTTTTTAATCAATGTACAATGTTCATCCTAAATAATTTTTATTCATTTTATTTATAAAATTTTGCTTTGATTTTCTATACATAAATATTGACATATGTGCAAATATATGATTATAAATTACGTATCTATAAATATCATTATCTTAAATACACAAATACTATGTTATATTTAAGGACATATGATTTGGCGTGTCTTCCGATTTTTTGTTATAAATTTGCATTTCAGCAACGTATTTTTCTTTGGATCGTTCATACATGTCGTAATATACCTACAAAAAACATGTACGATAAATATCTTAATTCAAATATCAGAAAGATGCACAGGACTTCTTTGTTAGTACAAACCTTTTTATCTTCTGAACTGAGAGATTTCCAAGTAGTTGCAAGTTGTCTAGTGAGTTCTTGTTTGCTTGGTTCTGGTTCTCCGGCTAAGCGTTCCATAACACGGGGTCTTTGTTCTTGACAGAACTGAAAGAATGGGTTTGCTGGTCTTTTTGGAGCATTGGGATCTGTTTTTGCACCTTTTCGTTTTGTTCCTTTCTTAGTTTTCTCTTCTTTAGAATTATGAGCAGTGGCTTTTGGGCCTTTTTCTGGCTTAGGTGTTACTTGAAATACATTGTTCTCTTCAAGCACTCCCATAGGTGCTTCTCGCCAACGGTCACCATGTTGATCCAAACGATCAATTAAAAATCTAAAATACAAAAAAAATATTTTAACAAATCATGCTGGCGGTATATAATGAGATACAAAACAGGTATATTAGTTATTATTATTATTTTAAAAATAAATGATAAATATATTTGTAGTATTCAATATATAACCTAGAAATTAAACTAACTTTTTTTCCTTTCTTGTACGTTTGAGAAGTTTTCTAACACGTTGGATACGATAAACTAATCTCTCATTTTCCTACAATTAAAAAGTGAATAGTTTCATTTCCTGCATACAAATAAATCACTGCGTAAAATACAGAATACCAAAATCAAACATAAACCTGTTGTAAAACTTCACACCTATCTAGTAGGAATTGATACTTTCGTTTATAAATATCGAATTCTTCCGGTTCTACATCATATTCTGATTCGTCTGACATTTTAATTGCCTGTTTTAATTAAATAAAATCAGTATTTTTTTCACATTGTTTTTATATCATGTCGACAGGTTCAGCACATTTATTTACCATAATACAGCAGTAATATGATAGGTGCCGCTAGTATAAATATTTCTTATCAATAAGTTAATAACTTTATCATCTCATACATACATATTTATAAATGAAAAATATATTAATTACATTATTCATCTCTAAAAACTGTAAAGCTCTTTATTAATTTAGTAAAATCAATGAATTTTTATTGTTTAATTAATATTTAAAGTTAATCAAATTTAAAGTTATAAAAATTAGAAATCTATACAGATACAAACCCTAACATACCATATCTATAATGACAAAAAAGTCTAATATTCATATGTTATTAAATTCTTAGAAAGTTAACTCTGAAGAGTTAGAAAATTTCTATCTAATTATAACAAATAATATTTGAATAATAATAAAAATGAGATCGCATACTATATGCATGTACGTACAATTTATTTCGTTACATTATTTAATAATACATTTGGTAAATACGTATTTTATGTTGATAATCTCGTAAGGTAAAATCTTCTATAGGAATAAGGATAAATAGTTGATTTATATACAGTCATAATGTCCATTATTTTCAAGCATATTCTGCACATTTGCGCGAGTGGGAACAATTATGTATATCACAACAATCGCAATAATATCTGACAAAAATTAAAGCAGATGAGAAAACAATTCTATTGTTTTGGATATTACTGTGAAATATACAATTATCATTACACAGTTTATGCTTTGCAAATAAGTCTGTAGCATGAAAAGAAGGAAATTCAAGTAAAATATTTCAAATTACTCAAAATAAAGAATCTAGGAACGAAGAATTGAAAAAGAGAAAGGAAAAAATGATATTGTAATGGAATTTTGCATTTCTTTTGATCCTTCTCTACTTTGCGCCATAGACTGCGTCGTCCCTGTCTCTTAAAACGACCAATGAAAGTTGCGAAAGAAGGGTTGCGTCGATACACATGCGCAACTAATCACAATTCACCCTGGACTTGAGACACGGTCAAAACACATATCGTTCTCCCTATCGCGTTATACTTTCTTTGCTCGCTTCTCGAAATCTCGCATTTTACATTCCAGTGTCAAATCAGCGTGTCCTTTCTGTATCAGTAGCCGTGTCATTACACCTGCCTTCATACAGATACATTTCCCTCAAGCGTGCTTTACTTATTTTTCGTGTGCTATAATAAGTTATTTTTTTGTCAATTAAATCGTTAAGCTATTGTTTCCCGCGCGTACTATGGAGTGTGTAGCAGTTTTTTAGCATTCGCTCCAGTTCGCCAGGTCGACTTTTGGTGAGTACTAATGCCGAAAACATTTTCATTCGTCGACAGACACGGAGCACAAGACGTTAGACAAGATTTACTCGCGTGCGTAGAAATGGGTAGAAGGGGTTTTAACGCAGCACGCGCGTGCGAAAGAGCTTGCTGCGAGATCAATAGCAGCCATTGCGGTTATGGTAACACGATCAGCTGATCAGCTGATGCTTATTTTGTTTACAATTATTGTACTGTCGTTGTTCGTGGTTAATTATATCCGTCAAATATAATAGGTTAATGTCCTTGTAATTTTAGGAGCAATGTACCTATTATAGATGTTTAACGTCATCTTACCTTCAGAGCAGAGGTTTGTTTTTTTGCCTGTAATAAAATGTCTTTGCATTTAGTTCTGTTTATCGAAAAGGTTCGATTGTATTATATGGTGATGTAATTTTAGAAGCAATGTACCTATTACAAATTTAGTCATTTTATCTTCAGAATAGATAAAATTAAATATTTCTTTGTTTACAATAAAATATCTTTGCATTTAGTTTCTATTTACAGAAAAAGTTCAATTACGTTACGTGATGATGCTTCAAAAGTAATTTCTATCTGAAGAGAAAATGAAAAGCTAGTTTTTTGAGAATGTTACTTTATTTGGGATAATTCATTGTTTTTATTACGACGTTATTGTGTTATTGAATATTTTATCATGTAATGTGAAATTTAAATAGTTAGTAGAATTTTATTGCTGGAAATAGTCGTGTTACCCTGACGGTTACTTCATGACATTTAACGGGTTCTTGTTAAGTTTAGACGCGTTATATTTGTATCGCTAGTTCGGTATGACTGTAAGATGAAGTCATCGATGAAACGCATGAATTTCAATTATGAGTTTACAAGAAAATCTGTAAATGATTCAATAAAAAATTATCAGAACAATACGATAAAAATTTACCGTATATGAATCATGTGAAATTTAGCGAGCAACATTGAATACCGGTAAATTGATACATTACATGATTTTAATTTTCGGTTTACATTACATTACTTAGGTTTAGGGATTACTTGAGAGTTTTTTCGTTATTTTAAGATACCATTGATATAATATATTTTATCTTGATACTAAATTTATAGTGTAAACGAGAAGATTATATCGTTTAAGGGATACATTAAAATTGTAATTTGTAAAAGATACATTTTATAAAAGTAATATATATATAAGCATTAAAATATAAAATATAAAATATACTTTCCCTATTTGAAGAATAAAGCCAAATGTATTAAAAAACAATAGGAGTTTCAGAAATAAAAGTCAATCAATATAAGTTTGTAACACAGAAACTAAGTATTATAACACTAAACAAAATTTAAATAGTTACAATGTCGTAGAATTAAAAAAATGGTATAAAAAAACTTCTAAATACTTTATCATTATCACAGGGATCTAAGATAACAACCACTATTCTATATGCATTTGTTATCTAGCATTTGGTAGGAATAAATACGAATGAATTAATATATTTTCGCGAATAGACAAACAATTTATATGATTTAGCCTTGCATTCTTCATTCATGTGCGAGTACTATTAACTGATAACACGTGTTTCTGCATTGTAATTGATCACTTTATAGTATCCTTTGAGTCGTTTCCCTAAAAAATTCTTGATTAAAATAAAATCTGTCTGTTTAACTTCGTTTATTATTATTCTTGAAAATATTGTTTACAAACCTTTTTAATTTACTTTGCCTTTTTACTTAAAAGCTTCCTTTTCACACGACTTGTTTATTCGAATTAAAATATCGCATTTCTTTTAGCTGTAAATTTGTAAATAAGAGAAAAAGTTTAAAGGACAATTAAATTAACAAAGTTTTGATAAATAAGATGAATAAAAAAGAAGCTTTTAGATAAAAAAGAAACGTATATTAAAATGTTTGTAAGAGAATAAATAACATAAAATAATAAATGATAATTTGTTTGTTATTTACTAGCTATTTGAATCAGATACTATTTGTATAATTGTCGTTAGAATTTTCTTAATGCGATCATTTACATAATTAAGCAAGGTAGGAGGAAACATGTTTTTCAATTTATGTCCTTTTTCTTCTCCGGCAATAAATATACACGATAGACAATACACGTGTCTACTTTATGAATCCTGAGTAAGGGATGAACGATGCTCGTTAGTCTTTTGTTGTAGATTCACGGTTATACGTATATACGATGGAGCTTCTGTTCTCGTCCTCTTTCTTGTCGAAAAAGAAATTTAAGCGATATTTAAAGCTTTTTCAGAGAGATTGGAAGAAAAGAGGTCGAAAGAGAGTAACAAGAAAAATAATTTGGAGATATCGAAGAATGTTTATATCTTGTTATTAAATTTCTAATTTAAAGATAAACATAGTTTCTCTTATCTAGATATTCTTGCAAAATATTAGAAATAATATAATAAATCTCATATAAAATAGTTATAAAGGAAATATTTTTCTAAAAGCTACAAAAAATTCCTTTAATCTTGTATTTAAATGATATTGGATACTGTTGTGTTGTAGGTTATTGAACTCATTTCGATATGTATAAATTGAATGAATTATTAAAATTTAATAAAATTATTAAAATAAATTATTCAAGTAGTAATAACTAAATGGATCAAAGTTTATTATTATATGCCCCGTTACATTGAATAATGTACCGTTACATTTTAGTAATATACCATTCTGCTAGGGCTAACAAATCTGTTTATAACAATTATTAGTTTCTGGATTTCAGATTAACATAAAAAGACCTATTACACATATATAGAAATATTAATCGTAATTATTAGACTGCGGACATTTATGCAAATTTATATTTTTATGGACACAACTAAAAAAAAAATGGAACATATTATATACAGATATTTTTATATGTCATACACATTCTGCGTGCCTTTGCATTTTTAAACTTCGCATAAATGTATAAAAATTGGCAGTCTAATAATTACTAAACTACGTGAAATTCAAGGATACAAACATTTGCAGAATGTATGCGTATAATGTTCAAAATTATGTGCGAACGTACATAAATTATGTAAAAACTATCGAAAGTAAACAATGCATCATCGTGATATTTATTAATTCTTTTTTCATTTTCCGTTTTCTTCGTTACATTCGCGAAAATATGAATTTGTATAAAAATCTGCAGTCTAGCAATTATTTGCCTCGTTATCAAACAACATTCTGGCATAGGAGCTTACCTTAACCCTGAGGGATTACCCTTTTGCAAATAATCGTAGAAGTTGTACAAGTTTGAACAAATTCAGCGAACGCTTACTCAAGCCGAAGATTTCCCTATTCCCTAAGCAAAGAAGACTCGCGATGTAACAATGTGTCCCGTGTGATGCAAAGATCCGCAATGCAGGCTTCTCGAGGGATCTTCATGCTCTTTCTCGACGAGGAAGAGTCGTTTTAAAGGTTTCTAACGTTCTCTTGTAACCACGACCTAATTACGCGCCAATGTTTCGCGGTATTATGATACCGCTTCGTTGATTCGCAACTTTTGGATCCTCCGAAAGTTGACTCCTTGACTCTTACATTCGTGAGACTTACACGTGTAGCGAAATGATACTACTTCCTTGTTCGTGTGGTCGCAGAATCCTCCTGATTTTTCCGCTATTTTCTTAAATTACAAAAATTTTGCTAGAACAATTAGTAAAACTAGAGAAAAAAGGACTGAAACATCTGTTCCGTTGATTTTTCGATATGTTGTAAAGAGAAGGGCCCTGAGTAAACGCACTTTGTTTGAAGCTTGGGAATCACGGTTCAAAAGTTACGAGAGAAAGAAAATTGAATACATTGCATTACGTTTGATTTAAATTGTTTCTCCTATACGATATCGATTCATTGTTAGTAGTAATTCAGTGTTTATATCTCTCACTTCTATGATGAGAACATGCTACCATAATGGATAACAATTATCCATTTTTAGATACTTGTATTCGACTTAATGCAATGTAAAAAGTACAAGCTTCCTTTTGTCGTAACTTTTGAATCCCGATCGTTCCAAGTTTCGGATAAAGCGACTCTACTTTTATCAAGTAATTATCTTGAACTCGATGATTTCATATATTTTGGGAGATTTTAAGAATTTTTTCGAGTGTAATATTTATAGATTTAGGTAATTTCCTTGTTCTGTGATAAATAGATGACGATAAGTAAATAAATGTGGTTGAAGTAAATCAGATTCAGAAGTAAGGGGAAATTTTGATAGCTTGCTGATAAGTTTAATATTTCGGGCAAGGGTGGGCTGACTAGCTATTCGGTTTGGGAAAATTTCCGGTGGGCCGGCAGGGATTTGGGGTCTCTCTACGCAGAATTTAATTAATGAACTAAAAACGGACGGCCGATCGTGCCGGTAATCTCCCGCTAAAAATTTGAGTCCCAGCCCGCTCCCGATCTCCAGACTTTTGTATAAAACGAAAGTTTCTTAGACGAAGCGATTAGAGAGTTTCCACGTTTAAAAAGAATTTTATTACGATAAGTATTTATTTTATAGCTTGACGATTTTCTATCAAAATTATATCAGGTTCGAAATATTAAGAATTTCTATTAGAATTTTTAGAGGATCTAAGAGACAAAAGATTTGTAGAGATAATAACGATAATAATCTTTGTTTCCGCTTGCCTCCGTATATTTGTAAAGATAATATATATACCCGCCCAAAAGACGCCTTTAAATCGATTTACTTATGGCAACGTGTATTTTCAACAATTCTTTACGTGCAATTTAGCAAGAAAATAAAAAGAAATTCATGATTTATCATCTTTTATTCACTTTTCGACAAATTAAACACAAATAGTTTTCATATACGTATTATCTATCGTATTTATGCACATTTCTGATAATCTGCAGAAAATTGTGAAATGTTTTTCCACTTCTAACACCCTTATTTATACGTCTCTGTATTATGTCGATAGGATTATTATTTTCTAAGACAAGTGTCGATGGCGCAGATTTTTGTTTGCTCATCGCAGATAAACTTGTATTAGTTGGGGAAAATTGAGGAATTTTAGTAAAGTTCGCTGCCACGAGTTATCTTATCGTGCTTTTAACCTTTCAACGAGACTGCTCTATGCTATTAGTATTGCTGTACTACATTTTTATTGAATTGAAAACGACTTTACACATTGCGGTAATATTAAACGTGATTGCGTGCATATTTCAGATCGAACGACGATCGATAATTTTCATTTTCTTCTGCATTTCACTATCGATTCGACGTTAATTTCATTAACATTCTATATTAGCAGGTATTATCGAAATTGGCCACCGTGTGTATAGAAAAAGATTTTCTGAACGCTTAGCTTCGCTTTAATGATAGTTAAAGGTTATACGAATAATAGAAATGCGAGCTATTAGATTTGTAAATTCTAATACGTAGTACGTTTATCTCGCACATGACTGATTCGATTACTTTGCAATAGTTTGTGGAGATTCGTGATTATTTCCTGATTACGTGTGTTTCTACAAGTAGTTTACTGTATTGTGTATGAACGCTATGATGACTGTATTATATTACTATAGATTATACGTTGAATTTTCTGTATTCATTTTATTGGCAGGTTATCAATATGATTTTTTATATTATAATATTATATAAATATTAAGCAAGAGTTATAACGTTATTAGCATTCTGCGTATATTTCATATTTGACAAAATGTTCATTTATATATATTTATTTAAAATTTATAATTATCATTTATATATAATTACATAGTAAACGAATAATTAACAAGTGAATAGATTAAATAATTAAATAATTGAAAATTCGTAGATGAGAAATCTCATTGGTATAGGCCAATACCTGATGCAAATTCATGTACGTTTGTTCAACGCGAATGTTGCACGCGAGTGTCACTTGTGTTTGCTGTCTCATGATAAATGATATTACAGTTACTGTGTTACTTCTTTTTTGGAAATTTCCTCGACATTGTTAAATATCATTTATTTTTCATGAATTCCGCGGTATTTGTTTAACTAATATAACATTCATAAATCAATGATACAATTTCGCGGTAAATTAAATTCCATCGTGCATACTATAATGTATGATTGTTTAAACAATTCCTCATTTAAAATACAAAATGTAATTGTTTGATTTAATTAATACAAAATACGAGAAATTTGCACTGGAATATGGGAAACGATAAATTGTTTTTGAGTTTCCTGGAGCGTGAAACTCAAATATGGCGGGATAAGTTTTCACGACAAACGAGTCTTTTCTCTCGAACACGTGACAACTTGGATCGACACTTTGCATGTGGAATCAGTTTCGAGGAACTCGACGATCTAAATTAAAAGCGAAGGTATCGTTTTTTTCCTGCAATTCGATTCCATTCTATATTCGTGTACAATATTTTCCCATATTTGCTCATATTTTCCCAATCATAAGTCTAATAATCATTTTAAAAACAAAGTAAATAGTTAAAATTTCATCAGTATTAAAATGTGTTAGAATTTGACTGTTGTTTGGTGTATGATATGATAAATATGGATAACAATAGTGTTTTCAAGCATGAGAAATCTGTTCAAAGGGCATCTTAGTCGATCAAAAGTATACGAATCCCTTTAGGCAATCAAGGAAAGTTTCGTTGCATCTACTCGGTACTTGTATTTTCCAAAAGATAAAAAAGTAATATTTTATACATCTAGACAGAAAGAAACGTCACAAGGGGTTTTTATAATCGTTATAAATAATTCAGGCAAACGGCGATATGATAGTCAAGAATATCACCTTGTTGCCAAATGTCAGGGTGAATCCTGTAATCGAAGTTTTCGCGTGTATCGATCATATTTTAACGTCACATTTTGCATATCTTCGCTTAATTAAATATCTCCCTCCTTCTTTCAATTTTAATATTTTTTAAATAACAAAATGATACTCTCCACTGGAAATTCTCCTCTCCATAAATCATTAGAATATTCGAGAATTATCGTAAATTTAAATAATCTGTTGGTTAACTTTGTTAAATTCAATTTTGTGTTACATAATTACGTACAATAGATCCTTACTACAATTGGAGAATCGATCTACATTTGAATAATCTGTTTTATTGGTTTTTCAATTCAATTTAATTTTGTATTATTGAATTACATTAAATTTTTCATAGAATTTCCTTCGTATTTATAATTATATAGTATCTGTGATAATAATATTTTGTAATTATATTTATCGTAATAATTGCAGTTTATAATATTAATACGTTTATCGTGAAATCAGATAAAGTTTTAACAGAGCATATTTATATATCGGAAGAAAAAAGTCTGTAGTTATATAAACTTATTGGAAGCAGATATTGGAGCAGTATCGCATCCAATAATGTGTTCCAATAATAGCAATTATTCCTTACAATTCGTGGAAATTCGCGCCGCATGTTCGTTAACAGGAAAGTCCAGGGAATAATATTAAGACATTTTGTATAAAAATTATCCTTACTCTTATGCGTAGCTTTCAGATAATTTACATTTCTGACAAGTGACTGTAACTACGCGTCGTAAAAGTAAAGTGTATCGGTACTGTTTAAGGATGCGATTGTACACGTCGATAGTTTACAGCTATATAGATATCGTCATTATTAGTTTGCTATCACGAGATAAAATGATAATTTAACGAGAGGAAAAATATTTATTTGTTATTTTATATACTGGAAGAATTGATTCAGGACATCTCATTTCTGAATAACGAGAACCTTCAATTTTAAGAACATAAAATACTCAAAAATTCTACGTACTTGATAAAAAAATAATCCTTCCAATTGTTTGGTTTATATATTTAGTAGCTGGTAGTCTAGTATATAAAGTATCTTAAAATCTGATCTAAATCTAATTATTTTGACTAACATATTTATTTTATTTTAAAATTAGATTAAGTTAAGTTTTTATAATAAAATAATACAAAACATCCCAAAAACATCCCATAAAGTAAAATAAATACCACAATTGTAATTAGCGACGTGATTTGGCATTAGCAATGAAATACGGCTACCGTATTTACATTTCTAAGTGGTAAATGTGGAAAAAATAGATTTTTAAATTATCGTAAATTATGCCACTATCGTAAAAAAAGAAAAAGAAAAAGATTTCTTTCGTGCGTGACGATCTCGATCGTACACCTCCGCGTATTTGGTGTCTCCTGATGAACACGCAGAAAGCACGAGTGTATATAAAGGGAAGAAGAGAGGCGAAGAACTCCGTATCTTGGACTTGGAGGCAACAGTCCATATGCATTGGCGAGAGCATTGCCAGCTATCAGTATTAGTTCGGCCGTCCTCATGTGCGCACCCGAGGCGCTCTGCGCGACATCGTTACGACCATTTCATTAGAGAAAAACGAACTTTGTGTTTATACATATAGAACACGTTCATCGCGCCTTTCTGCGTATACTCGTGCGAACCGGAATATAACGAGTAACGTTCCAAGTGATTCAGCGGAGTTTATCGAAACAAACAATCGGCAAGCAAAATAATTCCAAAATAATCGTATAACGTAAAGATTTCTTTCCAACGTAAATTACCGTAAGAAGTACGTATCTATTAACGATGTGAACTGTCGAATGTTTGATTTACTCTCTTCTTGGTTTAACCGTCGATCGATAGAAGATTATTAATAACTCGTCGTATTATTTCGATAAAGTTACTGGTAAACGAAGAAGAGGTATCTTTCGAATTGTTTAATACATTAACGCGTTTATGGCATATAATTGTTGATGAAATATTTTCGTTGTCTTACGATTGTTGTTTACGATTACGTAAAGAGTACGAAGCGCAAAGTGTACCGCGATGCGACGTACAGATAAATAACCAAATTAAATTAGTTTCACTCGCGTAATTTTTCTGGACGCAGTTGCCGCAATCCATTCGTATTACTTTACTCGCGGGGCCGTGTCGAATAACCGGTCTTTTTTCCGCTCTGAACCTTTACTTCCGACAATGAATCAGTCAACCACATGCTTCATTTTCGTAACGTCTCCCCGAAGGTAAACAAAACAATCGGCGATTCGATCGTACGAAAATACATGTAGTTTCGATGAACCGTCGAGAACGAAGGGAAATTAACGGAGCAGAAGTTTTGTGACGAGTGCGTTGTATATCATCGAGAGTATCGAAGGACACGAGGACCGGAGACTCCCGAGTCAGCATCTAAGAAATCTTATCTAAGCTCTGGCGATAAATTTCGGATAAAATTTCTACATAATGAAAGATTAATGGGACCGAGTGTCCTCTGAAAGTCCGTGAAATGTGTCGTATCCTTGCATCCATGTTGGCGACCAGATTTCGCAGGACGTCGAAAAGTCGCTCGACGGGACTCGATCTTAAATAAAATTAACTTTGCGGTTTCATTCAGTCGGTATTATCTGTTTCGAATAATTTATAAGAAACTACGTAATAAAAGGAATGACAAATTTTCATAAAAACGTTCAAGAGGTTATGAAATATCGAAACTTGCTTTTTCAAAAATCTACGACTGTTTTTCTTTACTATTATGCCTATTAAAGCACACGTCAAGAAATTTGGATGAATTTAAGAACTAATAAGAACGATCGTTGTTTTGAGTGTTCTTTTGAGTGTGTTTTCGATCCGCTAGAATTTACCGCGGGCAACTAACTTGTATTTTATCGTACGTGTGAAACTATTTAAAGTTGATACTGTGAAACTGAACGTGATAGATGATGCATGGTAAATGTTTTGGCATGCGAGAAGAATATTTTGATATCGTTGTGAAACGCTGACGCCATTGTGACTTTTATCAGGATTAGAAGAACAGGTGTCGCCGCGTCATGGTATGTTTCCCTCCTATATGTTTATATTCTTGGTTGTCAATGTCACTGTCATTACTGCAAAACCGATACGATTTGCTAATAATCTCTGTGGAAGGAGAACTACGATCCAAAAAACGAATTCAAGAATATTAATTGTTCTATAACGAAGAGTAAATTATATTAGATATGTACATATTTAAAATTTTTAATTCTGCAGAAAAAATGATGTTGCAACTTAAATTTTTGGTACACTTTTAATAAATAAAATAAACTAAATTTATTCAAAATGTACCGTACGATAATATAGTATTGTTAAATTACATCACGACGTTACGAGGATGCAACGATTCACAGTGATTTAAAGCGAAGGATCGTTAGATACAAGAAATTTTAATTTCTTTTTATCAAAGATTTGATCGTGCACGAGAGATTAGTTTATTTTTTCGCATCGCGATCGGTATCTAAGACTGATAACAATAATCGCCAAGTGTTTCTGCAAATGGCGTTTGTCTTAGGTTCATTGATATTATTCGTTAAAGCATTCGAGACCTATGTTGCTTGTCAAAAAATGCTTCGTTACTTTTCTACAATTCGACGATCATTTTCACTAATAACTATTTCTAAATGACGTTGTCAAATTATTAAAATAAATATCGAAATATCGTGCGTAAAATACGTTTTCTCGTAATGTCATTTAAAATGCCAAATTAAACACTGGATATCCGAAAAGTTCAAATTTAACAAATCTGTGACCAATTAAAAATTTACAGACCCCATAATTGAAAATTAAGAGATTCCGATTCAAAAGTTCATCTTCGAAAATTACAAATTTCAACGCAAAATTCTGCATTCGGAATGAAAAAATTTCAATTGAAAACTTTATTTTAAATGTTCCAATTCAGAAATGCGAAACAAAAATTCAAATTCGAGATTTAAAAACTATAGAATTAGTTAGAAATTCATTTTAGTATAGAAATTGGAATAAAAAATTGATTTATATGGAAAACACTTGATCGTTTGATCGTATATAGCGATACAGAGTGACGTATTAGTCGTCATCGACATCTCTGTGAAATCTACTCGACGTAAACACAAGATCGATATTCTTTTTAACGTAATAATATCCGATGATTAAACGCAGCACGTGGTACCACGAGTTCGTTCTCCTTGCGTATTGATAACGAAGGTTCATAGTTTCCCGGTCAAATGTTGGTCATTCCTTTGATAAACGCTCAACTGTCATCCAAGCAGAAGCACGTGGTTTACGACTTCCCGGAACAGTGGTCACGAATCATTAAGTTTCTGAGTCTTTTAATTAGGAAAATTATTTATTTATTTATTGACTCGACTAAATCATGGGACACGAAAGATTATCAAAATCCTAGCACAAATCGATCTTTAAAAGGGCAATCGGCCTTAAATCGGCGTTTTTAAAAGCAAGTGAACAGAAAAATTTATTCTGTATTGTTAGCTGTAGTTCTAGAGATACGATACAATTGGTCTGTGGGTGTAATCGTTGATATGTCAAGGTCAGCCTCATTTTTTTTAATAAAACCTCATATGACCAAAGTTCAGAAGAAATGTGACATATATAAATGAGAAATTCTTCGACTTTGGGAAAACTGTGGGTAAAATTCAACTTTAACGGATCGCTAATATTCAGATATTTAACGGTAGAACTACAATTTATTAGTTATTTGTACACTAAAAAAGAAAAAGGAAAAAAAGAAGAAAAAACAGTCGGACATGCACAAACTTTGCGAAGTAAGCTTGACGAATAACTTAATAAAGAAGAAAGCTTAATCTAATTTTTTAATTAGAAGGGATATGCATTTAATGTAATTAGCCTATGGTTAATATTATACGATTCAGTTAAATCTGCGTAAGAGAATAAAAATTTATGCACGTAGGAAAATTAATAAATGTGATAAATATTTTATAACATAAATTAATCTAGTAATATAATTAATAATTTTTCATGAAATCTTTCCAAATTTATAACAGCGAATTTTTGAGCATTTAAGTAAGAATTCTTTTTCAGAGCAAGAAGTGGAAGCTAGTTAGACAAAAATCGAGATAATTTTAGCATCAAGAGAGTAGTCGGAGTTAAGGTAGTTTAGTGCAGCGAATGTAGGTTAGATTAGATAAATCAGCATAGAATAATAGCAGCGAGTCATTAAGTTCAATGACCTATCTTACAAAAATCGTTCAGGTTTACGAATGCATATTAATAAAGCTACGTTGAAAGTGTATCCTGTTGGCCAGTTTGAAAGTTGAAGTTTTTCTATTATCAGGCGTGATAAGTTGTTTTATAATTTTGCGATCTTGACTCGTTTCGTGTAATAATCGTTACAAATCTGTATGTCAAATGTTCCTATTATGATAGCGGAGAAGAAAAAATTGTGCTTCGTTCGAAAGAAAAGCAAACAAATTCAAGACCTCAAACTAGATTATTTATCTAAAAGATATTAATCGAATGAGCAAGAATTGTAAGGATTTTAAATCGAAGACCATAGGTGAAAAGCATGATAAATTGCGTTTCTTTTATAGCAGACTAATTGTCAAATTTAATACGTTGTCGATTAACTCTGCATAAAAATTATCTTTCCATCTGATTTTATATCTGATTTCGGATATTAGTTAAATTAAATTAATATAGCAATTTGTCCGATATTATTTGTTCCTTATAAAAACATTCTGGATTTACCATATATTTTTAAAAAAGCTTACGATATCTTCGAGTCCATCGAGTTATTTCTCTTTCAACTATTTCATATCGAAATACTCTTTAGCACATAAAAAGTGACATAAAAGACAGAAAGTTAATAAAAACAGATATATCGTACTTTTTAAATTAATAGTAACATTGATTTTCCAATTATTAGATTGTCTGCCAGTGATATCCCAAATTTACTTCGATGTAGTTTAATTACTAGACTGTGGACGTTTATGTATTTGTGAAAAATTCAAGCGTGCAAAATTGCACAGAATTCGTGGAATACGTAAAACTAATGGATTATAGGAATTGTAGCACTCGTTAGTGGATAAATATAAATTTGCATAAACGCCCGTGGCGTGATTACTAATAAGTGTTATTTATATTTTAATTTGATTTTCATTGAATATTTTTATTTTCAATCCGATTTTGATGTTCTACGATCCGCTTGGTCTAAAACGTTCCTTTGCAACAAAAGCGCGAACGTACTCGCTCTTTTGTGCCGTACTCGCTCGGAGCGCGCGTATTAAAATATCTTTTGTAGCCTCTGAAAAGTAAACGCTTCAGACTGAGCATTTTGTCGCGACACGTTAGGCACTTTTAACAGTTACATCGCGCTTCCTCCTCATCGTCCTACTTCTTTTTTTCCTTCCCCCTTTTTAATTTATTTATTACATCAGAAATCGGATATTTCACATATTTCTTCCTGTATTTTGGAAGTAACGAAGCAATTTATCGGTGGTCAGTAATAATCGATAAACTGTATGATTTTTATGCATTTGTGGCGAACTTGAGGGTGCAAAAGTGCATATAGCATGCAAAAATGTATAAAATATGTAAAATTATTTTCTAATTGGATTCCATTTCTTTGATTCAGCCCAATTTATTTTGCACTTTTCATTTTGCACATTCTATTTGAAAGCTACCAAGAGCAAATATTTGAAATTTTATCAGTACTCGTAACTATATCGATAAAATTTGAAATCAATATAAAAATGTACATAAAAAGTTACTTATTGTAACTATACATTTGTTAAAGAATTAATTAGCGTGCAACAGGAATAGAGTGCTTTCAAACGTAGAGTCGATGCCAAAAAGGAATAATTAAATGTTGTAAAGTTTTTTGCACAGAAATATATATCTTCGTGTCTCTTTCGAAATTTATCAATTTAATCATGACGATCATGTCGAATTATAGTGGCAGGAAAATTGTAAAATGTTTCGCGCGACACACGTATCTAATATATGCATAACAAATTTCTACAAATGTTCAAACATTTTGGTAGCAGTCACTTCGTGTGTATAAAAATCGTTCGAATCGATGAAATTCTTCGTTCGTTGGAACTTTTTTTTTTCTCTATGCTTTAACTTTTTCTATCTAAATTACGCGATATTCTAGGTTCAAGTGTTAATCTGTAACACCTACGCGAGACTTTCTAAAGTTGATTAACAGCAGAGCGGTACGATCGCTACGTAACGCATCGTTCTTTTCTCTCCTTCAACCGTTCTTCTTATAATCGCTAATGCAATTAAGGTAATAGGAAGCTTTTCCCGTGACGCAGGTTAAAATTTACGCGGCAATGACTTAAAAGCTTTACGAGATGAATTTAGCTTGCGAACGATTCACGGATTCGGCGCCAGAATCAGAGGGAAATTTTCGTCGACACGCTGGCCATTTTACCGCATCCTTATTTTGCAATTGGCCAGTTGACGTTATTCTATAATTGAAGGTCGTTAATTTTCTGCGTTTTCTGTCACTGCATTGTGGCTGTAGACGGCTGCTATACGCGGTGTAAATAATAATTGGAATGTTCACGAAATAATATACAAGTTGACGAATTTGGGTATCATTTAAATGCCACGTTTACGTATATCGATAGTCCGAGGATCAAAATAATTTGTACGTAATTATTTTATTTTACCTAAAATAATATTGGAGGAGTGTTAATTAAAATTAAGGTAGAATTGTAGACTCGATTTTTGAAACTGATTTTTGGAGTTAATTTATTATAGTTGGTGGAGATTTAAAATTGAAATGTTGATTTACCTTTTAATCTGATTTTCCTCAATTATTTTACGCATCTACTTGTCGTTACTTTAATTAAATAAGTAAGTATCACGTACTCAATCACTTTACGTATTAAATAAAAAGGAAAAGATGTGCTTTAAAAATCGAAGGATCTGTTCACGTGCTACTATGAAAATTTTATTACAAAAGTTTCTTGTAAAACCTTGCAGAAATTCGGAGAAAATATATACGATATCTTTTGCTCTTCATATTTTTTTTCAGCTTGCTGGAACATCGATAAAAGAACCTTATCATTGATTACTCTCTTGTTAAGGTGTACAAACAGCAAGCGTATTATTTTCCATACGAGATGAAAGTATAAATGACAGATTTTTTAATGCACGAATTTTCCTCGAAGAATTGAATCTGTTTTTCTTTCAAAGCGCACGAGGAATCCCAAATACGACTTAATTAAATTAGGAAATTTCAACCTGACGAGATTCGCTTTGTTATTATAAATCTGATATGAAACAATTCGCTAATAATCACAGAATGTTTTCACAGAATGAAGAAAAAATTCAAAGAAATTAATTTATTGTCGCGTAGAAGACATAGCGCTTTGTGTACGTGTTCGAGCTAGTGAATTTCCTGATTCACGTGCGAGCTGCTTCTTAAGATGGCATAAGGTTCGCGCAAAAAGTAAATCGCCCTCTTCCTCGAGGCTTAGATCGAGGTCACTGCTAAACCTACAATTATTTTGACGAATTAAAAAGATGCATTCGTACGGCTTTACTTTCCCGTAACTTAAAACCTTCGTCTAAAGCCTGGAAGGATCGATGCTTTAAATACCTTTGCTCGACTGGTAATTAAATAACGATCTTTAGATATTCAAATGAATTAAATAGGAACATATTCATATGACGAAACGGACAGATTTGTATTCATGTGTGGAAAATAGGATGCATTGTTGTTATTTCATTTTTTAAATGTAAAAGTACGAAGAAATATGGGCATTCGTAAATAATTATTGTTTTCATAGAAATGTGGTATTCGTATATGTACGTAATTTCCCTATAAATATATGGGAAAAATGAATTTCGTACGAAATCGTTCTTTATTTTATTAGAATGTAACAGCATGTTGATATGTCACCTATATTTTTAATAAATGGATTAGGATTCTCGAAACGATGGTTTCGAATATAATTAGGATATTAGAAGATATTTGAGCTCGAAAAGAGTCGCGGTATATTCGCTTTTCAAACTTTTGAACTTTGGAATTTGAAAGTTATCCAACTTTTCACTTTTGCAATTTGAAAACTGTCAAACGTTCGAACTTTGAGCTTTTAAATTTCCGTAAAATTATGTATTTGCAAATTTTCCTCCAAAACCTAATCTCTCGAATTTCTTTCTCCTTACTAACACGACATCTACGATCTTGCTCTCGAAAACACATCTGTTCATCCGAACTACGTGTACATGTATGATATCTGCTATGATATCTGCAAACAGATGAGAAGTCTTCTCCGAAACGTCCTTTAATTCCTAAAATCTGATAACAATGATCGTAAAAGCGAACGATTGAGAGCGAGAGCGAGAGCGAGAGAGAGAGAGAGAGAGAGAGAGAGAGAGAGAGAGAGGCCGAGACCGAGACCGTGCTCCACTTCTGTGTGTATGAGGTTTCGGTATTCACACTTGGTCGAACAATCGCACATTCTAAAATTTCCTCCAGTTCCAAAGTCTCACAATAACGTGGCATGCAGTTCTAAGCGCGTCAGAGTGTAGCAGTGCAGATAAGGTTTTGCAAACCCTCGTATCGAAGGCCTGTCGACAAATGCCAATGATGAGAAACCGATTTACATAGAATACTTGGAAGAACCATGCTACGAAGAAGCAGAAGAAGAAGCAGAAGAAGAGGAAGACGATGGTGACGAGATAGAGAAGAAGGAGAAGAAGAAGAAGAAGAAGAAGAAGAAGAAGAACTAACGGAAGGAAAGACAGGAGATCGCGAGATACGCACGTGATCATCGTGTCCACTGTTAAATTGATAGCAACTCATACACAATGAACTTCATTTATAATCGCCGACTCTAACTCGAGCTACTTCGGCTAGTTACGAAGTGCCAGAAGCAAATCTCAACGTCGACGCCGTCTCTCTTCCAAACGTCGATTTCAAAATGACGACGTGAGAATTTTGCCTCTGACGTTGTTTCTACTCGACTATTGCTTTAGTCGAACTGCGCAAACTTCTTCGTCGTTGTTTCGCTACGAAATTTTATTATAAAGCATCTCTCTCTCTCTCTCTCTCTGTCTCTGTCAATTGCCGATTAATAAGTAAGACGGTTTGTCAAGATAAACTGAGTACGAAAGCAGACGGGCACATACGTGAATATTTTTGAATCGCTGAAGATTTATTTAACAATTGATAAATGTATCTCGTTTGAACTGTAAAAGGATTACACGTTACTCCGTTATTTGATATGAGCTTTATAGTAGTCATTAGATAGAATTTATACAATTCTGGAAGATAGAATCGCTTAAATTCGCTAAATAACGTTTCATGAATTTTAGAAGCAATATACTTTTGCTAGAAACAGTTAATAGTTAGATAGATGACAGTCGTTAGATACGTAATGGAAAAGTAAGGGTGAAATAATGCGTAGGTAAGTGAGAATACAAGGCGATAGGGAAAATAATGGCGAATCGAGTTCCTTTTATGGCCAGGATGCCGAAAATAAAGTATACCACCATGTACTGCCATTCTTGTTGGAAATTATTTATTTAACGAACGTAGCACGTATTGAAGATTTACGAAGAAGCTGTATCGTTCAGGTATATAATAATATCGTGAAGCGAGAAATTTTTAAAAATTGCTTTCTAATATCGCAAATGGTTATTAGCTGTAAATAATTATTTACCGATGACGTATACGGAGGACTAATTAAAATGTAAAGTTATTAATATCAAATTGGGTCACGTCGTACAATCGAAAGATCCAGCTATTGGAAGGTCTCCTCCCTGTTGATATTTAACTGAAATAATACCTATACCAAAAAACCGGTTACAAGAAGAAATTGAAAGATAATTAATTAAGAAGAATATTTAATATTATTCGATCCGCTTAGATCTACATCAGAAATATCGCTTCGGAATTAATTACACACGGATATATAAGATTAGTAGCAGAAACACGGATTAAAA
This sequence comes from Bombus pyrosoma, assembly GCF_014825855.1. Classification (NCBI taxonomy): domain Eukaryota; kingdom Metazoa; phylum Arthropoda; class Insecta; order Hymenoptera; family Apidae; genus Bombus; species Bombus pyrosoma. Next base: position 19,303,508 of record NC_057776.1, on the reverse strand, counting down.
GATTAGTAGAAAAGGATTAAAAGATTACACAGATATATTAAGAATAATAAAAATGTATTTTATGACGTAACTCACGCTGCTTGACCCTATTTCTCAGTTGCAACTATGGTCGCGGTTCGATTACTTTCGTCACGAATTAATCAACGTGGCTGATCTCGTTTGGGTATTAGCAATCAATGTTCGTTCCTTCGCGTATCAAGCGTAATACATAGTAACGTCTGCGAAGGCGGCCCGAACAATTGATACAGCATAAAAATGGGCGCAACTTGAAAACAAGGTCAGATGAAACGAACGTTTATACGAAGAGTCCTTGTATCGTGTTTGTACGACGAGCTTTAGTTCAGTAAAAGTACTTTAGACGTTGCATCCTTATTTTCCATCCCTAGTACCAACTCGAGAAACGGAGAATGCCGATCGATACTCGTTCGGGAATAAACGAATCTGTGATTAATGCAAGCAGCGCTTGACAAATATAATCGAGCGTGAAATTGGTCTATTGAAACGACCACGGAGTTCTGCAACGACTAGTATCTACGTATACGTATACGTGAAAAACATAGCGAATCTTGAAACATATGAATTTCTCAATTTCTCAGTTGCAGAGAAAGTTGTACCTCTTTTAAAGTTGCCAGTAGTTGCTTCAAATTATGCAGTTGTAATACTCTTGTTAGGGGTAATTAGGCAAGTGGATACGAGTTTGTTATCGGAAGAAATATTTGGCGATACTTTCGGAAATCTTGGTATACTATAAAACTAAAATTTTGATATAAGCAGGAAATTGAATTTTTAAGATCAAAAGAACATTGTTCGTTTCTGATCATGTTAAAGTTACGTTCTATTCTCGAAAAGTTTGTAAATAATTCATTTAGAATCTGATTTTGGAGTACGTGGTATATAAATAATTGGTTAAAAACGTGACACTTAAATGAACATATCCTTTTGATTATCCATCGAAGCGAGTAATGTATTTACAGTTTAGAGACTTTTATAGATCTTGGTGTGTGCTTGCACGTGTGTGCGTGTGTGTCGCAGTAAAATTTAGAATGTACATAAATACGACGTAATCTCGAGAGAGATATAGGATATTTCTATTAATAATGAAAACGACGTTGGGCATTATAAGGATATCCATTCGTACTAAGATACTTCGGAACTTTCTGTAAACACGGCGGATGAAGGACGTGGACGGAAAAATAAGTTTTATCGAATAATAAAGTGTAATTAGTGGATGCACGAATCCCTTCTGCAAGTTCTCCGCTTATTGATTTATGGATTAAAATAAAACATTTCTCGCGTCATAACGACCATTATAGAGGTATACGGATTAATAATGATATGTTCTATTCGACTCGTGATTTCCGAGTCTTTGGTTTTATTTACGGATCATCGTGTCTACTGTAACGAAAATTGGCGAAATATCATAAAAATTAACAGGCTACGTCGAACGATTCTTTTTCGATTAAATTGGATTAGACGTAAATCTCTTTTTTAGAGCCATCGATAAGACTAAACATACAATAAAGACTGTTGTAAAGTCGTGCCAAGTTGGAACCAGATTTTAACACCTTTATGATCGATATCCGTCTAAGATAAAAGAGCACGCTATTATTTCTATACTTTGCAGCTCGTCCAAAGCGAAGCAGAATATTACGATTTCAGTACTTTTCAATTAACTATCGATCCATCAACCATCAACAAATACAGAAAATGCGTAAAATTAATTCAGACGAAACGTAGATAAATCAGTTAAAATTACTTTTCCAGTTGTTATCTTTCCACGGATCGATCTCATTCGCGATTTATGGAAATTCATTTGAACAAAAGCACAGAGTAGAACGCGAAGAATAGCGAGGTAAATTTTCTTTAAGCCTGTGAGCTTAACAACGAGCAACGTCGCAACTAAAAACGAATGCCCATAATATTAAAAGCTCTGTTTATAATATCAGAAATCGGAACAACAAATACCAACACGAACAAGTTGAATCGCGCAATGAATACTCTGATTAGCTCATGAAAAACGATGCTCTTCGCCCGAATTCTTAGCAAATAAATATTACGAAACAATATCAGATTTATAAATATGAAATTGATATTAAAATATCGTACACCGTAATACATCGAATTGTAGAGAATCAGCGGACGTAACAAAAATATTACGTACGAATCGAAATTTCTCGCATATCTCTGAAGCGAATCCTTTCGACTTTTTCAACCATTGGTCTCACGAATGTTGGGTAATAAACGTCACGATGCACCGCCGATAACACGTCGCATAAAGTAACGCATGTATATTTCGATCGCAGAATACACCGCAAGAGCCGAAGCAGTACCGTTCGCCGTATGGGTGCCTGGGTTGACGATCGTTTCGCGGAGGAGGAGGCGGTCCCGATTAACCAGGGCCCGAGAAGAAGGAAAGCATCCTGCATCCTGGGCCACGTTTGCGATGGTGGCGGCCCAGATGCGATTCACCAGCGTACAACGAAGAACTTTAAGAATTCGTGCAGATCGTCAGCGTCGTTGTTGCCGTTACGCCGTCAGTTTACTAGACAGCTCTACGAGTGGCCCGGTTTACCATTGTTTAAATCAAGGACGAAACTAGATCAGTTTTGAATGGATCGCGCGAATCGCGATCAAATTTAACCGTGATATGACTTTTTTTCTAGCAGCGCGCGTGTTTTTTTAAGTGCTACGAAAAGGCAGAGGATATAAAAGGATAAGAAGAAGAAGAAGAAGAAGAAGAGCAAGAAAAAGAAAAACGAGGTATATGTTTGATCTAATTTACACGGGGATCGACAAAGCGAGAAACAAAAAAAAAAAAAAAGAAGAGGTAGCTAAATCGTTAAACGAGAGAAAAGAATAGGTTCGATGTCGTTGCGTCGGCTGTTCGAGGACTGCACTTAAACAGCAGAGTCCTCCTTGTTCTTGGTACCATCATCATGGCCGAGTGGGCCAAGTTCAATGGCGAGGAGAAGCTGACTCAATCGAGCAACACGATCGAGACAGAGAGCAATAACAAAGAGGAGGAGGACGGTACCGGTGGATCGCGTGGCGACTCGAGGAACGCCGAGGTGATAGCACGAAAAAGCGACGAGGAGTTGCTGATCGAGAAAAGACGGTCTTCCGTAAACAGGACTCCTCAAGAAACGCCGCGTAAAACGGAGTCGCGAAAAGCTAGCGACGCGACCTCATCAGAATTAAATTCTTTGGTGAAGAACGCGTCACGGTTGAGAAAAAATTCCGATCAGATCGGAATTCTTACCGAGGAACGATCAAAGATATTGAACGATCAGAGCTACGTGAATGATGCGGTGATCGAGAAGGACGAGGAGATACGAAATTGTTTGGAGAAGACGTTCGATGCTTACAACGAGCCTGGCTCGAAGATTCGGCAGGAAGCTAGGCACGAATTGAGAGAATCGAAAGAATCGCAGAACTCGGTGAAAAAGCCTGACAGTTTGTACAAGGACAACGTTGCCAGCCCGCCGAAGCGTAAGAGCGTTTTCACAGAGCGAAGTTCGATTTTCGGCTCTCCGACGAAGATCCTATCGAAGAATCGTTCGCCGTCCGAGAAGAGTACCGAGAAGTTAGTTAATGGGAAATCGCCGCGGGAGGACAAGCAACAACATCATGTGCAATTTAACAAAGACTCGAAGAAGCAGCAATCCCGGGAGCAGAGGCCGCAATCGAGCCCTTCGCTACCACCGTCGACCACCAGCAGTTCCGAGGATAATTCCAGCTTGGGGCAATTGTGCGAGGCTACACCACCTGATGGCGGTTGGGGATGGGTGGTCGTCGCAGCTTCCTTCATGGTTAACCTCATAGCCGACGGTATTACGTTCTCGTTCGGCGTGATCTACGTGGAATTCCTCAACTATTTCGGCGAAGGGAAATCGAAGACGGCCTGGATCGGCAGCTTGTTCATGGCGATGCCGTTGTTGTCGGGCCCCGTGGCCAGTTTCCTCACGGACAGATACGGTTGTCGAAGAGTTTCTATAGCGGGCAGTATCCTAGCGGCGGCCGGTTTCGTTATAAGTTCTTTCGCGAATTCCATGGAGGTTCTGATATTCACTTTCGGAGTTCTCGCTGGCTTCGGTTTGTCCTTATGTTTCGTGGCAGCCGTGGTGATCGTCGCTTACTACTTCGATAAAAAGAGATCTTTCGCGACAGGTTTGTCCGTCTGCGGTAGCGGTATAGGAACGTTCATCTTTGCCCCAGTTACGCAGTATCTGCTGGCTGAATACGGTTGGCGGGGAACCACGCTGATATTGGCCGGTCTGTTCCTCAATCTGGCTGTTTGCGGCTGTCTTATGAGGGATCTCGAATGGACCACCACCAGAGCGAAGGCGAAGACCGAGGAGAGACGGAAAAATCGCGAGAAAAAGAGGACCAGGATACAGAGCTCGAGCGTCGACTCGTTCTCCGCGAATAGTTCGCTGAACACCCTCACGATCATGGAGAATCTTCGGACTCAAGAGGAAGAGGAGGAGGACGGTGAAAAGCTATTTTCCAGTCTGGTAAGCTTACCGACGTTCGTGAAGAACGGCGAAAAGGTACCGTTGGAGGTATTGGAACTACTTAGTACTCGTAAAAACGTGTACAACGTGTTACTGCAAAATTATCCGAGTCTGCTCATCTCCTCGAGGAGCTTCAGCGATTCCGGGCCGCTTCACGATCAGCTGAGCACACCTTCGGCCAGATTCGTGCCCACGCCGAGCTCTTTGTCCGAGTTGAAGAGCGAGGAAAACAAGGACAAGGTCTTGCCCAACGACGAGCAAACTCTTCGACAGCAAACGGACGCCGCTTGGCGATTGTGGTGGTTGAAGAAGATCAATCTGGATAGCTCGTTGAGAAGATCCAGCACTCTCGAGCATACCAGGAGACTACCTACTGCCTATTTGAAGGATATCAGAGTGCATAGGCAGAGCCTTACGTATAGAGGTGCTATGTTGAACATAAATCGATATCGACTCAGGGCATCCAGTTGTCCGGATATTTATAGGAACTCGATGACCACCATAGCTAGAACCAAACTCGTCTGGTACGCCGGTCTCTGGGAATTCTGGGACCTTATCGTCGATATGCTTGATTTTTCTCATTTCGCTGATTCGCGTTTCTTGCTGTTCGCCATTAGCAATTTCCTCCTACATACCTGGTACGACGTGCCCTACGTCTATTTGACGGACAACGCGATCGAGATGGGCTTTAGCGAAACCGACGCATCTATTCTAATATCGGTCATAGGAATAACCAACATGGGTGGCGAGGTAAGAACAATCTTCGATTCTGAATTTAATGGCCATTTTGAATTTTCCATCGAACCGCGATCAACGCTTCTCTTTCGTTCGAAAGTAGAAAGTACATTCATCGGCTATTAATATATTCTTTGTTAATCGATCTCTTAGAATATCCTTATATACCGAGTCTTATATACGGAGCGATCCGATAATTTACCGTCCTTTCTTCTTCGTATCAATTTTTATCGACTATCAGAAATTACCATTTTAGTTACTTGTTATCGCGAGATAAAGTATCTTTATTCGAATAATTCAATTACAGTAGCGATTAAATATAGAGTTGTAATGCATTTGCTTTAACACACGACGTTTCTTATTCCAACCTTTTTTTTTTTTTTTTTATAAGTGAACCGACTGGTTTATGTGCAAACGTAAATTTTGTAATGCCTTGGACTTTGCTCACCGATGAAAATAAAAATTTCCCAAGGGACGAAATTTCGTTTTCCAAGTTTCGGCAAGTCGATGACCCAGTTTGCCTCCGAACAATTAGTACCGTTATTATTACGATTCGATACCCGCACGTTATTCGAAATCGATCGTTGTCTAAATGTCGGATAAGTATGGCACAACCATCGCACGATTTTAACGCACAATATCAATTTATCTATTCGAAGGCTATTTCAAGCACGTATAACGATGTTTATCGATGTATGTCGAACAATTTGAAATTCCAATAGTTGCAAACGATGCTTATTCTTTTCACTTCCTCTTACGTTTAATCGTAATTTTGCGGTAACAGTTGTTATTGCGAAGACGCGACAATCGTGGATGCTTTAAACGTGAAAATCTAACAATGACCACGCGTTACTTAATATTACCGTGTCGCACGAACCAACTTGTCGATAATTCCAAATATCGATGTTCATTGTTCGGCGGCTTCTCCTTTGCACCGTTACTTTCTTCCTTTGTGTGTTCCGATATTAGTTTGCCTCGCCGTTATTTATCCCTCGATAAAGAATGGTTATTTCCGCCTACCGATTCATCGAGACATCCATTCCTGAAACAGCTGTTCCCTGTGTCTATGAGCGAAATTTTTGAAAATTTTAGATCTCGTAATCGCTTTGTACCTTCGTACGGCTTCGAAATGATATTTGAAATTAAATCCCCACCGGAATCTTACGCAACGATCGATCGGCGTCTATCCGTTAAGCTTGTAAAAACGTTGCATATTATTTTGTGTTACGCGTTATAATTCGTACTATGTAATTATCTATATCTATTACTGCATTTTCTGCGACGTTTGTATTTCATATATTTCTGCAAATTGAAATTTCTCACATGCACGTAAACAGATAGACGCGTCTTAATAGCTTAAAAATTCATAATCTTTGATCTTGGTTAATATTTTCCATAAAAATTCGATTTTTTATTTAGATTTACCTAGCGTAACTATCGCATTATCTTTTCTGCGGTTACTGTCAAAGATCGAAAAACTTGAAAGAATTTTTCTGGAAACTTTGCTCTCTGGTGTAAACGAGCAACATCTACGCAGGGTCGAACGTTTTTGTTCAACCTAAAAAGCTTCTTGAAGGTCTGGTATCGCGTCAATACCGCCTTAGGTCAATCAGTGACGTATCTAGTTCCTTTCACCCTCTCTGATCTCGTTTGATCGCAAATTCTCTTTAACCCTGAGTTTGCGTCACGCGAAAGGGTTAAACTAGACTTGCGTCGGTGCGATGCAATTATTAACATAGAAACAATTCCGAGAAAAGTTACATAGTTGCTTATCGATTCAGCGAAGTCGAACACGTGGAAGATGCGTTAGAAACGATTCTTAAGACATTGTACATCAGAGGTACCGTGGACCGCTCGTGTCCTATAGACAATTCTCTCCTCAAACTCGTAACATTTTTTGCATATATAAAATAAATATAACGGTTCGAGCCATCGATTTTATATGCAGCTTTGGAAGCTAGAAAATTATAGTTTTGTAAATATTTGCTTTGTGTTAGAGGATGTTAACGCATCGTTGACCAGTCACGGGTGAACTCGTGATTTCATGCATAAAGTAAAAGTTGCTCGATTTTGCATAAAACAGGCGGTGGTGCGCGTTAGTCTTTACATAAAATAACCGGTCAACAACGTGTTTATACTTGCTAACTATTACTATTTTTTCTTTTTCTTTTTTTAAGTATAATCGTTCTACGATTCTCCCGACTCTAGAACTTGAAATAATAACTTTATAAGGAAAGTTGAATGTATTCTCTCTCTCTCTCTCTCTCTATTAAAACTTCACTTCTGGAAATTTTATAAATGTTAAAAATGGACAATATTTTTCAGATTCTGCTTGGTTGGGCAGGTGACAGAGCATGGGTAAACGCATCTATCGTATATGCAGTATGCATGGCATTTTGTGGCGCGGTGACGGCTTTAATACCCATGGTAATTGGCAGTTACTATGCCTTATGCGCGATCTCTGGTGCTTTTGGATTATTCATCGGGGCGAACTACAGTCTTACCAGCATCATCCTCGTCGAACTGATTACGCTGGAAAGATTCACAAACGCGTATGGCCTTCTACTCTTGGTCCAGGGTGTTGCAAATCTTATGGGTCCTCCGTTGGCTGGTAAGGAGAAACTCTTGTTACGAGTTGCTCATTTTTCCACGAAATGGAACGAGTGATACTTCCTCTGGAAGAATTTTGAATTCTGGGTAGCATAAAACCAATCCTGCGTAATTAAATAAATAGAATGTTTTGAAATAAACGTTACTTAAAAGATTTACTAATTAGAGTAAAATCATTGTTTGAAGATTAACGATGAGATTTAAGATATTAATTTCAAAAATGTTTTATTATTTATTATTTGTTATATTGAAAGACCTAAAGCTAGCTAGAAGCTTTCCACAGATTCATAAACAAAATTCTAATTTCTACTGTCGTACAATTATATATTATAATTTCATACATATTTTTACGTATTTATGATAGACACGATAAACGATTATATTCCTACGAATACTTAAAACAATTGGCTTACGCTAAAATGTCAGAGGGTAGCAGGATAAATTACCGGTAACTTTGTCCGTGTTACCTCGGGTGCTCTATGTGAATTATACGATCGTAATAGCTTTAAAGTTCCATGGCCCAGATTGAGCGTCGTGTAATTACGGCCAAACTTCCATTGTCTGACAACCGAGAAAATTCGGGCGAATGCACCGCCCATCTTACGGAACATATCGATGCCTGAGTACGCAAAACGTATTTTCATTGTTTCAGGATGGCTTTACGATATCACGGGGACGTACGATTTGTCGTTCTACTTAGCCGGTTTCTTCATTGCGTTGAGCGGAGTTCTTTTACTGGCGATGCCTTTAATTAGCCTATACCGGAAATGTTTGCACGGCTCGAGGAAAGAGGAAACTGACGAAGATTTTGCAAACGTGAACAGAGTCTGAAGGACGACGGCGACTGATCACGTTAATCATTTCTAAGAAAACTATAATACGATCATCGATAATGCGATACCGATATACATCGATCTGTAATTTATGTTATCGATTTAATGGAATTTATGGAAACGCAACGTTTTCAACCAAAAGGAATTGCAATTAGCAGCTGTGCAATTAGTTTTACAGCGGTATCTTTTTCCCGCGTTGCCCTGTAAACCTATCGCGTATTTTACATTCAATTGAACGTTCGTGGTTCCTTCGTAGAATAGCGTATATACAAGCTAATTAAACAGTTCAGCGCGTTAAGTGATTTATCTAAATAAAAAAAGAAGTAACGTTTTTTGAGCAACGTTTCTTTAATTAAGGATTTATATGTCCTCTGAGTTTCGCGCGTGTTCGAACGACGAACGATCGATCGATTCAATGTACAAATAAGAAAGATTGACAATTATCGCTAGTGTCCAAAGATAATATTACGAACGATCTGAAAAGAAATACTTCGATACGTAAACTGATCAAATAGTGAATTAACGAGCACTGTACGATCACTGTTTGTCGTTTAACATCCGATGATATTTGCACGAATATCGTATTCACTTTGTATTCAGCAGTTTCAATAATTGTGCTAGCAGTGATGCTAGACAAAAGTAGGGGCGAAAATGTTGCTAAGTTTACAAAGGTTGAAATACTATTAATCGCTAAAATAACGAAAAAATGATATGTAACGAGGAACAGAAGTTTACGATTAGTCATAGACGATGTCACGATAAAAGTAATGTATAAATTGAAATAAGCTTGCTTTAGCAATAACGTGCACACACTTTTCGAATCGGTTTCAACGTCAAGTGTGATTGATAATTAAGAAAAGTTTGAATCTCAGGATAATAGATAAACGATAAACCAACCATCCTTATTCCTCTTAGGATTAAAAACGAAATTCGTCTTGTACTTTTTCACCATGCGTTCTCGAGGAAAAGGTAATGGAAGAAAAAAAAAACGTTCCTTTCGGCGTAAATTTTTTCACTCGATTGTATTTAAAAATCTGACAAGTTATTTCCATATAGCGCCGAAGATATCACTGTAAATATAAGTACGTTAAAGTCTATCAGTCAGATGTTTTCGCTGTTTCGTTGATTTTATTACTAATCATATCGAAACAACCAGAAGTCGCCTTCACATTCTTTTTAGCGTAATGTTATGCCTACTTTTATAGTTTTGTCGATCGAATAAAGACAAAAAGTGAGATTAAACAAGTAACACGAGCCAAATATGCTCGATTAGTCGTTTCAATTTAGTTACCATTTATTTCCTTTCGATTTATGTACATTTGTGCATGGAAAGGTCTTAAAGACATGTATGTAAATAGCCATATATGTATATATATATATAGCTTTTCTGTGATGATGAACCTGAATTTTATGAAATTTTCGAGCTATAAATAGGTTACCTCCGTTCTCATAGCGTGTGCATGCGTGCGTGCGTGCGTGCGTGCGTGCATGCGTGCGTGTACATCAATTCCAACCAGGCATTTCCAATTTATTTGCACTGCTGTCGCATTATATTATAGCCTAACGGCATCATATAGTCGTACACGGATATTGTAACTACCATCCTTCGCAAGTTATTTATTAAGATGTTAAGTAATCCTAAAAATTGATGGGTTATGACTTTTCAACTTTTTATTTTAGATGTTCAATCGAGTCGTAAGAATAAATCGGATATTAACGTTAAGATTCGTAAAAAAGAAGAGAAGGAACACGAATCAAAGTGCATGTTATTCCTTGATATAAGCAATTTTTTTTAGAAAATCGTTCGTACACTCAAACAAGTTAGTTTCCCAATTTTTACGAGGCCTTCATACGACACAAAAATTTCAAAGTATTTTCTTCGGGCAAGTATACAAGAAAAATTCCATTCTCCGATATTTTAAAAAAGGAAAAAAATCGGATATCTATGTATGAATTACCATTTGTCTTGCGTCTTAATATATATATAAATCTATTGGCACATTTTGCCATTCGAGTAATAATTTATTCTTTCATCGTGGTACAATAACTAGTTCTACAGTGCATGTGCTCGTGTTATGGTAGCGTGATTATGCAGACGCGGCCTTACGGGCGTTTACAAAATGTATAAAGTAATATTTTATTATGAAAACAAACTGCATTTCAAATATACGAACCCGGGTCGTACGGTCGCTTCGGCCGATCGACTTTTCATCATATAGTGTTTAAGTAGTTATTAAGGCGAGGTATGGGATAATAATTTTTGTAAAGGAACTAGTGAGAACTTCTATAATAGCCGCGAACGGAAACAAAAACTTATATCTAACGTATATATTACGAACGTTTTAAAGAAGCAAATGTTTTTGTTCGAGCGAATGATAAGGACACGTTTCCATATAGCGAACGGTTTTGAGAATTTGATTAATCCGCTGATAAGTGTGTCCACCAAGTGCGTCGTAAACGTTGAATTCCTTCTCGAAGGTTTCTCTTCTTGACTGTTACTCAATAACCAAGAACGTTCTCACTACCTCTTTATTAATAAGATATCCTATTACCCATGGTTGATAACCTCGAAACAATCGCTTGAACGTTTGAAAGTGGCTTAAAGTCTATGCAGAAACAAGAAACAATGAAAATGATGAAAAAGCTCGGTTCAAGGCATGACGCAGACACGTTAAGAGTTTCTTTTGAACTGTAAAACAGGGAAAATTCAGAGCAGAACCGTTCTTTTAGTTTTATACATAATACACATATATTTAGAACATAGCATACTACAACTGTTGCTTGCTACGTGGTCCAAAAGTGATCCTTGTGGTCACTTGTAGTCTGGATTTTCGTGAGCAATTGTTTTCTTTTCATTGCACCTTATAAGTTAGAATAAAGTATACCGTAAATAATTTTCGAAATATTTGTATCATAATTTTCTCTTATAGTTATGAAAATAATATGATGTATTACATAATCGCAAACTTGTTATTCTTGTTTTCTTTTAAGCTAAAGTACAATCAGCAACCAATTTTCATTGTGTGATTATCTTTACATTTTAATCGTAGCAAAAACATTGTTCCTTGTAATTGAAAATAACTTAAAATTACGTTAAACGTAGTTCTTTTTTTAGTGAATCTTCCGATAACTTAATGCGCACGATTATCCTGCTAAAAGTACGGTTTTGCTACAGTTATAAGCAACATTGTTCCATTGTAAATGGAATACGGAGACTTATGTTAAGACTCCTTTTTAGACTTTATTAGAACAACCCATTTTTGAATTGTATAAATGTGTATATGTGCACATAGCTACACGTACTCAGGCACACATACATACACACATTCACGTATAAACGTATACTACTCACACGTACAAAAATATAAAAGTCTTATTTAAACTAAAATAAAATAAAAAGTAAATCACAACTTCAAATTGCTCTTTTTTCATATTCTAATACTACCCTCTCGTGCATGTATGACATTTTTCAATCGATATTTTTATTAATAGTTTGTCTAGCATGGATAACATTTCTGATGTTATGATAGACAATTACAATTTAATATCACCAGTAAATTATTATTTTAAAAATTCATTAATATATCTCATGAAGCTACAATCCACGTATCATTATTAAATGAAATCGTTTAATAACATAAGATTATGATATATTGATATTAATTGAATACATTCTAATTTCATAGACTTTATATACAAATATTATTATACTGGATTTTATTATACTGGATTCCCTATAATTGTATGGATTCATAGATGGTTCTAACGTACTTTACTACAGGTGACGTTATTGTTATTATTTTAAATTTAATAGATGGATTGCGATATTACGTGCAAGTGGTTAAAGTACTGACTTGCGCCCTCTTTTAGTCACAGGTATACTCGGAATCGTTTCAATGACGGACGAACACGCAGCAGCGTTCATCTCTGTTTCAGTACTCAGGGCGCGTTCACTCGAAGTGGTTATGCACATGCAATAAAGAAAAGATTCGTATTTTGTGACATCAGAGCACGATATAACGTATCGAGCATCGAGCGAGAAAAATTATACGGGTGGATCTTTAACCAGTAAATCTTCTAGTGAATTCGACGATTTTCTGACAGCTCGTTTTCAGAAGAAGCGAAAACACCGCGAAAACACCGAAAAACTAGGAAGTCTCCTCGTGGGTGAGTTGACAGTTGGAAAATTGTTATACATACATGCACGAATTTCTGTTGTTAGATACCTTTATATATTATTAATATCAAAGTGGCAAATGTATGGACGAAAAACAAAGTGACAAAAGGACAAAACAAGTACACTTAACTACAAAACGAAAAACAAAATTACATTTCGCTATGTCTAAGTTACTAGTTACCAATTTTCTTTTCATTCTATAAAAGCACACAGACGTCATAATGTTTGTTTAATTTTTATTTGTTCATTTAATCATTGCTTATTGATTTACATGAAATATGCATGAGGACACGTCTTTAAGAATATGTAGCTTGAAGAAGGCAAAAATTGAAATCCGAATGCTCTATATCAATCAAGATTAGTGAAAAAATATCAATATTATAAATACCAATATTATTGAATCCATAATTTTTTCTACTATCACGTTTGCAAAATTTGTAATATTCTTTTGTTAATGTATAATCGAATTAAGATTTCTAATAAGAACGAAACAAGTTGTAATGACGATAAAATTGACGGACTTTTTGATTTTGCTAAAATCGATGTGTTAAGTGTCTCGCGAATTTTCATAGTTCACGAAAATTTCTGAATTATCATTGACTTAAGATAAAAGAATCTATCACATTTAATTAAAAAATTTTATTTCTCGTATAATATAGCTGTATTTTACTTCTTAAAATTATTACTAGCATGTAAAACTTTTATTAAAAGTTATTTGAAATGCTTTTTGAAAGCGATATCATAATTATAATAAAAATAAAAAATAATATTTATTGCATTAAAATACGCACTCTTCAACAAAAGCATTCCTTTGATGTGTCAAACTTAATTGACAGGCATTTGTAAATTGAATGATCGGATATCATTTAATTTCTTTATGTTATCAGTAGGGGCATTGTTCTTTATTTTTGTTTTTGATAAGAGGCGAATTTTTCTGTCAGAAAATATTTAGATAAGGAGAAAATAAGCTTTGCTTAGCATAACATATCGTTTTTCTTATTCTTAGCTTGAGCCACTGGTTAGAATTTCATTTCTTTGACCTACATTTTCCTTATATGAGGTAAAATGTCACGTTACTTTCAACTATTATACGATAATATCGATTTCATAACGCTAAATATTCACTTGTTCCACGAAGACAAAATTATATTTCTCAATAAGTGTTGGAAATGTGATCTATATTATGTTTACATCGCAGGTACATATATACTAGCCTGAAAGTCGTATTATGAGCTTAATGCGAACAGGTTATGTTATATATACATATGTACCGAAAATCTATAACATCCAGAGACGTATATACTTTAGGTTATTTACGACCATCGATCAACATTCCAAATATTGTTTTCGTCGACAGTAGGTTAATTAATTTGGTATGTAGGTATTTTATTATGTACAAATTTGAAAGATTCAGAAAAAGAATTAGTGAAGTGAAAACCATATGTAAGTCTAAGGTCAATGTCCTTTTGGCAGGTTTACAAGTGAAAATCTGGACGCTGGGGTGTCATATAGTTATGTAAGCGTTTATGTTTCTAACAATCTGCATGTTAAGCTAAAATTACGTCATAAAAGTAACCTACCAACAATAACAGACATTGACATTCGCGTGCTGCGCGCGATAGCTTAATATTGCTTTCACCAATGCATTCAAGATAATTAAACCGGAATGGTACTGATCTGCATATCTGAATAATACATATGACGTAGAACTCTTATAAATAATTATTCACCCTGATAAATCTTCCTCATTTCAATACCTTAACTTTTTTTTCCCCTCGTGAAATCTAATAACCAATCGTTTCACAAATATATGATAAAACTCTAATTTATTTTTATGTTGTTTAATATATAGTTATGTAAATGATATTAAACTCCTTTTACATTGATAATTGCTTTTTATTTGTGAAAAAATACTTAATAAGAAGTATTAAACAATTATTGATCACGAATTTAATTCTAACGATTTATTAGAGGTGTTCTATAAATTTTGTTCTCTATGAGTTTCATTTTAATATTATTTGTAATAATAAAGTTTCAGTATCATTACAATCACCATAAACAATAGCTATCTATTTCTTATTTAATATCGATAATAAAACAATATTAAAATAATAACATACGAAAAAGTTAATTGTAACTTTAACTCCCCCTCTCTCCTTATTGTATCATTTTCATCCTACCATTAACGTGATTTTAATACCCGAAGCATCAAATATCAAAATCTGTGATGGGTAATCTTCAAATCGATATCAAACACTTTACGTAAAACGTCAACTTTTTCAGTTAACTATGTTTATTCACCAATAACAAAAAGCAATACTTAGGAAGTGTTGCAACACGAGTATGATAATAACAGATTAATAATGTAAATATTAACATTATGATATTTATGGAACGATAATGTTGTATCTTAGAGTTTGCTCGTTCAGCGATTAACGATCTAATATAACGCGGATGACTAAAAATCGAGCAAATCGATCAGGCTTCGCGTGCACGAGAAGTCATGAATTATCATCGATATTCAACGCTATTGATTTTAATTGGCAAATGAATCGCGTCAGTGCATGATCCCGCTTGTTTATTTTCTTCTGACGGATGGTAGACGTTGGAATCGACCATGGCGGTTGTCATGGTGACACCCCCCGATCACCCACCTTTGGCGCTCCTGAATCATCCGGTGCTTACTCATATTCCTGCAAAAATACATATATATATACATATACGTATATACTCGTGACCTAATCTTCTTAATGCCAGAAGAAAGTTGAGTTATTCCTTGAGCTAAACAATATAATATCCAATACGTATTGCATTCGTAAACATTTTTGTTTTTAGCGATACTATTTTATTTTTAGTATTTTGCGATCTATTTGAACATCTTGCGTGATAAATATGCATGAAAAGGAGTAACGATATTATTCTTAGGGAATAGGAAATCAAATATTTCTTTCTTCAAGGGAAAAAGATCAAAAAGTTTGTTATCTTCTAAAAATGTATAAATATCATTTGTACATTTCCATAGATATTTAAGGGTTTCTGATATTTACAATATCTAACGATTTATTTTTCTTATCTTTTATTCACATTTCTCAGAACGAAGTAACGAGGAAATGCAAGAAGCGATACCTTACATTTGCCCTAATTTTGTGTTGCAAGTATACGAAAACAGTCCAGTAGCAATTATGAACAAGTACAGGGGCGATTAAGGACCCATCGCGTGCTGTCTAATAATATCAGTCTTGGATTTCCTTTCTGATAAGATAACCTTAAAGCTGCGGCCACACCTTGCAGGTGAAGGCTCGCGCGAGTCAAAAGAACAATCGATCGTCTTAAACTTTGCATGAAATTCTATACTACTTAAATAAAAACATTAATAAATTAGAAGAACCTAACAAGTTTCCACGTTAGAATATTAACAGAAACTTCTTGTGAATACAAACAAAATATTTTTCGATGTCGATAGGTCTCATTCTTTGCAGTTTCGAAAGATCTTATTATCTCTTTAAATATTTGCCATCGCTCGTCGCTTTGTTGAATGAAATATAGAGTCAAGTAGAATTACTTGAGAGATTACATGTACAGGACTGATCTGTGTCATCAGATACTACTTTATTTCTGTTGTTATATGGTTGTGGCTGTTTCTGGGTGTTTCTGGCTTTTGGAAATAAGATAAACCATATCGTGCGTATAGTAAATCACCGGAGGACAAAGAAGTCCGCGATATCGGGCAGACAAGAATTTCCAAAATTTCATTTCCGATAATGATATTAAAATTATGGTGTCACATTAATTATTTCGTAATTATCAAAGTTAACCCTCGACTGATATCGTTAGTTTATAGGAGTAATTATAATAATTTAGAATGGGTTTATGCTAGTTTGTTTAACTCTACCAGATCCCTTGGATCATATTCGACCTAATTATGTTTTTCTACAAATAAACATGATCTTTAAAGTTTGCTAAAAATATGAAAAAAGATCTTTGTTAGTACACACGATTTCTCGCATCAATTTGGACATACTTTAATACCGAAATGAAGTTTAAATTAAGTCATGATAATATAAAATATGTCTGTTATAGTTATAGTTGAAATAAAAGTGTTACGAATAGAAAGAATTTACTGAGTTTGCATTAGAACTTCAAGGCTCATACGTTAATGGAAAGTACTATAGTGGGAAGAACGAAAAGGGTAAATGTATCTAAAATAACCTGGAATCGTATCGATTCTTTCGTAAACCTATAAATCATGTGCTTGAGTTCACGTTCGATGGTCGCTTCTCGATTATAAGAACTTGCTAGTACTACTAGCTTCACCTACTAACCCAGTGACATAATTCTCTTCGAATAATCCTATCAGAATTTGCCAAAAGAGAATGTAAAACTCAACTAGAAAAATCCTTCGCATAAATAATTGGATATAAATACTACCAAACCGCGAATGTTAATACAAATTTATATTTTTATAAATATAAAGCAATGGAATCCTGGGCGAAATATGTTTTTCCAACTAAATATCACAACGAGTGCTGTACTAGTATCTCTGATTTTCCCATAAATGCGTAATAATGCATAGTAATAATAGTCTAGTAAATAATTATTATTATTATTTTTCTAATTAATTATATAAATTGTAGTATAATTTATCATTACAATTATTGTTATTATTGTTATAGAAAACAATAATTATTATTATTATAAAAGAAATATTTAAACTTGAGGAAACAAAGAATATAATTTCTGTAAGCTATCTTTCGAATCGATAGTTACGAAACTGCGTGTTATTATTGGATCGTGTCCATCCATCGGATATACTACTTTAGCTTTTTGGCAGAGGGCGTCTGGGTTTTCTCCGCACTTTTGTCATCTTCGAACGAATTACAATTTAACAAGATACTTCATGGAAGAGAATTCTCCGAAAAAAAATGCGAATTAGGTGGAAAAATGAATTACGTATAGTTGAAGCCTGCCAAAGTTAAGGTTAAACCTGCTTAAACGGGTGATTCATTACTGAGACTTTATTAGACTCCGGACATGTACTTAGCACTGAAGTCAACCTTCTCGTATTTATATAGGTGATAATTGATAGAGCGTTTTAGGATAATGCTCCTACGTGTTAGTCAAATTAAGCTTATGAATCGTATTGTAGGATCATGATTTAGCGAGATCGTAAAATTGGTCAGTGATCAAAGTAATTACGTTTCAAGAATCGATATAAAGCAGGATAGAAATATGAATATATGAGGAGTTAAGTACAGCCAGGGCTGTATGAACAAAATGTACATGGTGTGTTATATAATGTACATTCAATATAATAAATAATATAACGTACTAGTATTTAATATATTTAGATAATGCGCTATGTATAGCGTTATATTGTATGTACAATGATATATGTATATTGCAGTGTAAGTATACAGGATGATTCCAAAATTATGGTGCAATCGGAAAGGACACGCGATTTCTCCTATAAAAATAAGTCGAAAATATGAGATAAAAAGGAAAAATTTCTAAAATCGTTTTTTACGACATATGAAACTATCGCATTCTATATCTTTAACTTATTTTTACATAGGCAATCGTGTCTTTCTTAATTGTACTAAGACTTTAGAATCACCCTGTATATTGAAACTATCCTTCTTCCTCCTTTTCTTTCTTTAATGCAGTTGCAATGATAATTAATATTCGCAGTGAAATATCTGTTACTTATCTTATAAGTCATCGTCTTTTTTCTTTTTTTTTTTTTTTATTGTATGGAACCTTAAAAGCAACCGAGAAAGCAGTGTGTATGGGCTTAAGTGGGTTTATAGTTCTAACAATAAGACACCGATGAATGTCGTTATTCAATGATTTGATATACGACCACACGGCATTTGAAAAAGAGATTTTATTTCCAAGAAAGAAAAGCGATTAAATGATAGAGGACCCGCCCCGCATAAATGCCCTCCAATCGTACATACGTCGTTTCCCCATTGTTTCTTTAGAGGAATGAGATAAGAGCGCAAGAGAACAAACTCGCGATTACGGGGCACAAATATTCATCTTAATCGGAGAATGCATTTAAACCGTGGGATATGGAAAATGGAATAGAATAGGAAAGTGTATATAGAAGTGATGAGTCGTTGATATAGACTGAGACTGTTCCATTTATATTTGCGTGTTAAAAGCGAAGAAGTAATTTAATTAGGCAGAATGTATAATGGAAAAATTTAATTTACGTGTATTAACAATTTTTGCCATTAATAGTTAATAATATTTAAGTATTGATCTTACATAAAATGTGTGCTTTTTTAGATATACTTCTTATTTTTATTAACATTGCAGTTTAAGGTAACATTAATATATATCTGGAATTATGCATGTAGTAGATGTAATACCTCGCTGAAAGATATTTAATAATTATTTTTCTAATTCCTTTTATCTTGTTTCAGAAATTTATTTTTTCTGCTTTCACACTGACTACTAATTATTTTCTTTTCCCAGCTCCTTTGAATTCTTTAATTGAACACGCACGCTTTGCTTGTTTTAGCGTATATAATTAGTTAACTTAATCGCTTAATCATTTAATGGTTGATAGCAAATATGGTCCATCTCTTTTTCTATCGATTTCTTTATACTTGCTCACACCGTTCAGTGTCGTATGCACATTCCTGTACCGAGACACGCATGCACGCCTATATATCATCTTACATTACCTCAATGGTGAGTAAACAGCTCTTACTTTTTTATCATCGTTGCTAATTACTTCACTTTTATTTTTTCCCCGCTTTTATTAGAACTTCCTTGTTTTATGCCACTTGTTTTCTTACTCCTGTGCCTTCTTAGTACACGTTAATGAGGAATGTTTGATTTATTTTATAATTTTACACTTTGACGTTTCCTTTTAACGCTCATCTTATATCTTAGCATATTTTATTCACTACGGTTCGTTTATAATTCTGACATAATTGTTACCCATATTTTATGATACAAAGAATATAATACTTTTTAAGAGAATGAACAAAGTTTTGTATTTTTGCAGCTTTTAAAAAACTTACAAGTTGCTATGTAGATCTAATTTTAAGATCGGAACGCACGTAAAATAAGATACGCCTATAATTTATATGTAAACGGCTTGTATCTTTTTGGAGATAACAAAATGTAGTCTTTTATGCTTTATAATAATTGAACATTAAAATATGATCATTTATTTATTAATTAATTTAGGACGAATATTCCAAGATTTTATTTGAAAGAGAAATTTTCAAGTATTTTATCATAGAACGATAAAATACCACTCAGAGAAATGATCTACAGATAAAAATTAATTAATCAATTAATACCTGTTCGGTAGTTTATCTTTGTACAAACATTATTATGAACAATACTGATTTAAATTTTTAATAATTATCCGATAGCGTAACCAAGAACATCATAATTTATAATTATAAAGCAGTGTCCTTTTCCTATATTATTGAAAGCGGATCTTTCCACAGGAGAAGCAAGAAGACGGAGCGTGCATGCTGAGGCGACCGACGTTTAGTGACTTTTCCAAGATCGACCGGAAAGTCCTTATGGTAGGTGAGGGGCGTGAACGATCTTTCCCGAGCGAGATCCAGAGGCTGAAGGGCTGGCCCCGACGTTGGATCCACTCGGCCAGCAGCTACATTTAGAATAACAACGATGACCGATCGTAACGAGAATCTGCTATTAAAACCAACGAATCAACTCAACGTGCAACAGGTACCCCACAAATCTGCCTGCAATTGGAACAACAATAACGATATTCGCAACAACGGCTCGACGAACTTGATCAAAAGAGACGGACTAACTACGAGAGATCCAAATTATTATCCACGATCGAACAGCTATCAGAGAGATCAAACAAATTCGAATTATCGTCTGCCGAGAAAGGCGCCCATCGTTGGCTGGCAAAATGGCAGTCCAACGGTATTTCCAAGCACACCGTGCGGCACACCAGATCCAGAAACGCACGATACGATCGATTTGTCTCGTTCCCAAAGCGTCGCCTCGTCTACGAAATATTCAGAGATCGATCCAGATTCTGGCAACACCGAAGACCTCAGTAGTTTGGCGGACGAAAGACTTCTTCAATCTACACCAGCTCATACCATCGATCGAAGCGTGGAATCATTGTCACCCGATAAGGAAACTTTCTTAACGACATCTCCGGAAATTGGCAAAAGCAAGGATCTAAGTTTGACCGACGATATAGAGGATAAGATCGATCTGCTGAGTCCTGGAACAGATTGCACGGAGGACAGAGCACCACCTACTCCTAGTGACAATAGTTTCCTGGCCTCGCCGAACCATACGATAGGACCTGCCCCTGTCAATAAAATCGAGTTAATAATAACAACCCCGTTACCAAACGAGTTGCGCACATTCCAAAAAAACGGGGGATCCAACAATTGCAGATATTCGGAGACAAGGCCAATAATCACCCCTAATCCTGGCTACAGAGACGACACGAGAGATTCCATCGATTCCGATAGCACTTTAGAAGACGAATTAGCCAACAAGGGAAAAAGGAAACCTAAAGTGCCAGATGGTGGATGGGGTTGGGTAGTCGTATTGGCTTCTTTGGTCATCTCCATGATAGCCGATGGAGTTTCCTTCAGTTTCGGCCTTTTGTACATCGAATTCCTTAAAGAATTCGGTGCGTCTAAATCGAAAACAGCCTGGATAGGTTCTCTCTTTATGGCTGTACCACTTTTGTCCGGTCCTATAATGTCGGCCTTAGTAGATCGTTACGGATGTAGGAGTATGACCATCGTAGGTGGCCTGATCTCAGGAATAGGCTTCGTGTTGAGCTCTTTTAGCAATTCCATCGAGGTAATGTATTTGACTTTTGGAGTCATCGCTGGTTTAGGTTTGGGTTTGTGTTACGTCACTGCAGTCGTGAGCATCGCGTATTGGTTCGATAAGAAGCGAACCCTAGCTGTAGGATTGGGCGCCTGTGGCACAGGGATCGGTACCTTCTTGTACGCGCCCATGACCACGTATTTCATCGAGGAATATGGCTGGAGAGGCACTTGCTTGCTGCTAGCAGGCACCTTCTTCAACATGATCGTCTGTGGTACGGTAATGCGCGACCCTGAATGGTGGATCTTGGAACAGGAAAAGCAGAACGGTGCAACCCCGAAAAAGTCGACGACCAAGTCCGAATGCGATAGATCCAGTATCAGCCCTGCAGACGAGTTTCCTGGGGTCGAGGAATTGAGAAGGATGCTGAAGAGCGGACATACGCCGGAGTATTTGTTACAGATTCTCAGCACCACCACGGAGGGTCCACAGACGGCGAACGGTGATATTAGATTTAGAAGCGTGGTTAATCTACCTACTTTCGTGAAGCACAATGAAAAGGTGAGAAGCTGACCTGGTTAAATACGGAATGAAAAGAATCCTGCAATTGCTCTCCGAGGGATTCCGCGATGAATAATAATGAAATTCTTTGTTTTTTTAGTATTCTTTTTCTAATATTCAAATGAAATACCACTGACATTGAAGCGGTAGAAATGAATTTTTATGTTTTATATTGGTAATTTGATAAATATAAATTAATACGTAGTACATTAGGAATTTTTAATAAATATGGTTAGAGATTAAGAAAGATTTAAAAAAGTTAAGAAATTAATTAAAAAGAAGATTTGTACTTTCGAGTATTGCAGGTTCCCGTGGAAGTATTAGAATCGCTATCCAGTAACCCGAGACTGTATAAGGTCATTTTGGAGAACTATCCCAACCTTCTATCATGTAGAAGTTATTCGGATAAAATGCTACAAGATTCCACTGGAGAAGTCGGCAATAAGAGTGTCGTCACAATGTCTATGAGGTTTCAAATTTGATCGATATGTACTACCATTTTTATTTCATTTTTTTTTTTTGTCTCTCTGTCATATTTAATGTCTTCCGATATCGTCACGAGCAAAAAATATAACAAAAGGTTAATAATGAATTATAGTAATATTATTCGTTTTAATTGAAAGGATCAAACAAGCACCTGACGAATCAAAACATGACAATTCACATGCAACGAATAATGTTCAATCAGGATCTGCATGCAACACCATAAAGAATCACATAACGAAAAAAATATCTAAAAAAGATTTAGAAGAAGCCAATCCTCTCTTGATCAAAGAACTTGAGTATACAGTAAGTAAAACCATTTAATTCTGTCTGATATAGTGAAAACAAAAAGCAACGACAAATTTTATTTCATTTTACATTATTACATAATCTTTTAGATGAGCGAAGGACGAAAATCAAAATCGATTTCTAAACAACGCATAGCGGATCTTAGTTGTGGAGTCGTCAGAACGGATTCTCTCCCGTGGTTAAGAAGACAATTTAATACCAATACTCACCATTTTAAAGATATTAGAGTTCACAGGAACTCGGTCATGTATCGTGGTGCTGCTCTTAATTTGCACAAATACAGATTAAGGGCCAGTAGTTGTCCTGATATTTATAGAAATAGTATGACTACATTAGCCAAAGAAAACGAAGAGGTAAGATAAAAATCGAAATAAATAGTAATAATAATAAATAGTTTTACTATTGTTATAGCCTGTAATATAACACTTATTCTAATCTTTTATTTCCAGAAATGGTACAGCGAACTAGTAGACTTACTGAAAGGTATGATGGACTTTTCAATGTTCCTGGAACTGCACTTTTTATTCCTCTCACTGTCAACGATCTTGCTGTTCACTTGGTTTATCGTGCCTTACTTTTATCTTGCCGAGCATCTTACCAGAAACAGTTACATCGAGTCTGATGCTGCGAATCTCCTTAGTATTATCGGCATTACTAATACGATTGGAATGGTATGATTCATTTTTTTCCGCAAATTATTTTACAGAGATATCGATGTAACTATTTTATTAAATATTTTACAATGTAGTTACTTTATATTGTTTTCAGATTGGTCTTGGATGGGCAGGAGATCAACCTTGGATGAATGTTAGTAAAACCTACACTTGGTGTCTGGTTGCTTGCGGTGTGGCAACGATTTTGATGTCAACGTTAACTCCTTATTATAATCTGCTGATGGTCACCTCGGCAGCGTTCGGTCTCTTTTTTGCGAGTAGCTTTAGCTTTACTCCTGTTATATTGGTAGAGTTGATACCTCTAGAGAGATTCACCACTGCCTACGGCCTTAGTTTACTTTGTCAAGGTATAGGAAACCTTCTTGGTCCACCACTGGCTGGTTGGATATTTGACGTAACGAATTCGTGGGACTTGTCTTTTTGTTTGGCTGGTGGATGGATTGTTATTTCTGGGTTTTTGGTAGGCCTCATTCCGTACACAAAAAATCGAAAGATTTGGGGTAAAGGACCCATCGAAATGGAGCGTGAGAGAGATAGTATAGCTTGAATTTATTATTAGTCGACTAAACTCTTACTTTCAACAAAGACAAGCGATGGAATTGTTGATTGATAATTTACTGTTATTTTAATCATCGGGAGAAGGAAAATATTAATTGTTGCATTAATATTTCTTTAATCTATAATGATTTTATCATCAGATTTCTTTTTATTAAATGCATGTACTTTATATACAGTGATAATAATAATACTTATTGATCCGTAATATTTATAAAATGAACCGTAAAATGTACATATGTTAATAACTTAAAGTTATTTAAATTGCAGTGAAGTATAGTTAATTGTATTTAAAATTCACTGAAGAAATCATAATATATGAAGAATTAGCAAAGGTACAAAGAAACAATGAATGTATCATAAGATTTTTTTATCATGCGGCAAACATAATTGAACATCGTATATCACTACTTAATTATTTTGTGGATTTATTACAGTTTGATTCATTCAACTGAAACAAAAGTGCATCCTTATCTTTTAAATTGCAATTTATCTTTCGATTAATATGTGCGATGCGTGTCGCTTGCGTAAACGTAGATATCCATAAATGATGTAAACGAATATCGATATGCAATTGGTATATATTATTCGCTGTTGTTCCAACAGTACAAAGCTATAAAATACATATTATTTACTTTTCTTTAAAAAAATTAATTCGCCAATAATTTTATTAAAGACAAAATTCTTTCTTAAAAACAAATAAAACAATAAAAAAAGGATATTTCTAAAAAAGGTGCTCGTAATTAAAAGAAGGTTGCTTTGATAAATATTTACAAAATTTCTATATACGTGTATTACTAGAAAAACATGTACTAATATACAAATATATACTATTTGGTAATTCAATTCGAATATTTCTGAACAAGGAAGTGGCAAACTTAACTGAATTTATATACTTATAAAGGTGTTAACGACAAAAAAGTCTTGCGTGTTCCGTCCGAAGGAACAAAAACGTAAGGTCTTTCGTGGGTAATTTTATGACGCCTGCTTTCGAACACAAGAGGCTATTTTTGAGTAGAGACTTTAGAGCATTTAGAACGATTTCTTTCAATAATTCTAACAATCTTTTCTATTTTCTATGTCTATCATATTCTCAATGACCATGCGTGTCATAAATCAGGTTACCTCCGAGGCGTCATTAGTACATTAGCGACATATGATGGTCTGATCGATCGCTTGAAAGATCACCTGGAGAATTGTTTGTGGCCTAATCATCTCGAGGCCTCACGTTCGTCTAGAAAGAGTTCACCCTCTTCCCTTCAAGGACATGCTTCGAGCGCATGATAGGCTATAACGGTATGAATGAAATCTAAAGAACATGCTGATTGGTTTTTCTTTGAATTTGCTGTGAATACCACCAGATTGATATACTTCTAAACTTCTGCCTTATAACGTCCAATATAGATAACAAATCGAGAAATCAAGTCTGCCATGCTAATTAAAACGATGCACAATAATTTTTCGCATCGTTGTAACGAAACGTCCCAACTGTGATCGCAATCATTGTCAGGTAAAGGTTAGAAAAATTGTGGAATTAGCAAATGTATTCTCTAGTTAATAAGTATTCGGCATTTAACTATATTAACGAAGATTTTTGAAGTGCAATGTTATCATATTATACACCGTAATGACATATTTCAATTAAAAAATAAAAAAAATAAATCCAATAAACTTATTCGATTTTCAGAAATTTCTGTATAGCTTTTAGAAACATTTAATCAATCGATATCATGGTAGAGACGTAAGGATACGTAACTATAATGACTGCAATTTTACTTAAATCTGCTGTTTCAATATGTACATACTTATATTTTTGCTTAAATAGGCATCCTGTTATTAGAAATTTAACAAAAATATCAACAATTAATTGTTTCCATTACATTATAATGAATGTTATTAAAAAGTCTCGTTCTTAAAAAGGATTGTGCTTATAAATAATTATATCATACACGTAGAGCGTATAAAAATGGATACAGTTCTTTCTCTACAATCTCTTAATGGTGTGTTAATTTCATTTTCCGATTTCTATGTCATTTATTCTGTGTCTCTTGAGAAAAAAAAATTTAAAAAGAAGAATGCGCTTTAAGTATATCGTTCTTACAAAATAAATTGTCAAAGCTTTTCCTCAGATTGAACTGAGAGTAGTAGTGTTAGTATCTGCTACTGTTCTCTAGTGTGCATTGGAACGCTTGTAGCGCCTTGTTTCGTGTACACATGCTTCACTAAAACACGACACCCAGAGGTACAAGATAACATCAAATATTTCACTTCTAAAGATAGAAGTCAATTGATTGTCCATATTATCCCGCTATCACGTTTTATACTCAATAATCAATGAGAGTTTTGATGCTGTTTGCAAGAATGTTATATTTAATACTACATAGCGTAACAGTGTCAAGTGTAATAATAAATGTAAACTTCACCAGGAGTTTCTTGAAAGTAGATTTGAAATTGCGTAAAATTATACATATATCTTTTCCAAGTCGACACGGAGTCTAACAAAGTTTTCAGTTTCCACTATTGTTCATTTATTGTAACGCGTGTTTGGCTCAAGTAGGGGTAGAGGTCGAAATACAGTTTATTTTCTTATTGTTCTCATAGAGACGAATCTTCCTTCGATTATACGCGCCCAGTTAGGTTGAATTTCGCGCGGTGGGTATCCTTCTCTCAAGTTGCACACATGCAACTTGTGGCACAGAGTATCGATGAAAGCAACGTCTTAAATTTTCTACCAACGCCACAATGTGATACTGTGTTATTGTTATAAAATACCACCTCCACAGAATTCATTAACTAATCGTGAAACATTTTTCATCACAAAGACAACCAATAGCATCTTTTTTAAGACATCCACGAAGGGCTAATATGATTTTAAAAGAGCAGAATGGTTTTGACTGCGACAGTGAAAAATGTAACCTTTTAAAATTATTACATTTAGCATCGATTAATTTCACTTTATACAACTTTGTTATATTGTGTATTATATAGTTTATAACGATACAATGTTATTGTTATTAAATTATTTTACTTTTATTAGTGATAGTACTTGTAATTTGTTAATTAGTGATTCAGTAGTAGTAGTAAAAAGTGATGATGATAGTTGGTGTTATCACAATTATCATTGTTTGCACTGAAGCCTATAGATAGACGAGCAAGTTATATGGAAAAAGTGGGCGACAACGTCCATTGGATATGAAAAAGAGCGGGAATAAAGATTATTAGTAAGTAACTATAATAATATTACATCATTCTATAGTACTATACCATAACATAAGAAAGAGTTATTCAATTTCAATTTTTGCCTACGAATTACGTGCGACTTTAATGTTGTATACAATGTGTTACGTTTTTTATAAGGTATACGTATGTACATATACAATGTATATGGTATCGTCGCTAATATTTGTATATGTGCACTGACAATGAGGTACTATAGTCTGCGCCCTGTTGCATACATGTGACTTACAATTTGGCTCATGCAGGAGCTTTAATAATTTATTTTCGAAAACTAATGGGACTATGGTTCTTTTTGTCTCTTACCAAGAAAAATGTGTACATACAAGTTCGAAAATCATGACTGATCTCAATTTCGCACGTATATCGCGAGTTTGTCAAAAAATTACACAATTAAGAAAAGTAAATTTTTCGAAACACACTGGTATTAAATAGAAATTTTTAAATAGGAAGTAATTAATGACCTAACCAGCGATGGAAAAATTTATTTCCTTTTAAAATTTAGATAATAATTTTTTAGCTTTGATATATATTATTTTTTAACCAAATATTGTTTAGTTATGTTGCTTACTATTAATGGGGGTAATCTAAGTGTAGTGTTAAAACAGTTTTGAAATTGTGGCACTCTTCTCGTTAAATAACATAATTTTGTTAAGTAAAATGATAAGGCTCCATTTTATAATTAATTTTCATCAATTGACAACTTTTTAAATACTCAATTAATTTTAAATACCACTCAAAGTTGGCAATCAAATTGTCGAATTAACTTCCCTAACGTTGAACTGTTTATACAAAGTCAAGCTAAAACGAAAGTTGTGATTCATGGAAAGAAATGTTTTGTTAAAAAA
This sequence comes from Bombus pyrosoma, assembly GCF_014825855.1. Lineage (NCBI taxonomy): Eukaryota > Metazoa > Arthropoda > Insecta > Hymenoptera > Apidae > Bombus > Bombus pyrosoma. The sequence goes on along the minus strand of NC_057776.1, from coordinate 19,275,173 downwards.
ATGAAATATTTACTGTCAACCGTAACAGTTGTAACGTATAATACTTAAAAACTATTAACCATTGTAACAAGTAATAAGAAGGAGATTTGCTTTCTTAATCTTTATGATGTATTACGCATTGCCGTAAAATATAAATTGCTGAAAGTGTATGTATAAATTAGATACGAATGTGTATATTTGTATAAATATATATACTTACAATATGTTGAAAGAAACATACTATTTTTATTTATTCGAATGTGGCTGAAAAAAAAGATAATATCAAAAAGGACGGAGACAGAAATAGCGTTGCATCACAAATTTATAAAAAAGTAACAAATATCACCGGCACAATCTTTTTCGTTATTTTTTGCTTATATCTTTCCAAAAAAAATTGGAAATTTTTTTCTTTTAAATATATGACAATCGTAAATAGTTATAAATATTATTCGACAGGGTTAATAAATTCTACATACAAGTCTTCCTCTAAAGGTCCGGTATCCAGTTCAATTTCACTTTCAATTTCGAATTCGGAGTTTCGCACGATTTCCGAGAAAAAAACGCGGATTTATCTTCTCAGGAGACAAACATGTGACCTAAAAAATCGTTCATATTTACTACTGATAATGTCAGGCACGCGTGATAATCGAATTTAATTATTTTATAATATACAAAATTGTAAAGTAAAAGAGAGTAAAAAAATATGTATGAAAGAGATAAAAAGTAGAAATGGAATTATCGGTAACATAATATTACCCAACCAGAATTAAAGTTATTTGGAATATTATGTTTAGTTAAGTAGAAAAAAAAGTATAAAATATAAATATAAGAAATGTTTTAAAACACGTAAAAATACTTGTGTGTTACATAATAATACTAAATTTATTATACGGAAATATTTTTCTATACGTCTTTGCATTTGTCGTATCTTTCTTCCGGATAAAGTATAGTATCCGAACTGGAAAATTTTTGATCCGAATGTGTCTTTTCGGTGGTATTTTAGGTCGCTAAACCCGAAAATGTGGGTCACGGTTTTGAAAATTCGGTCTTATGAACATTTGTCCCAGCCCAAAGGCCTTAACCGTACAAATCAGTGTAAGAGCGTGATCATACAGAGTGGTAAACTATAAGCGGCAAAATTGGCATTAGTTGTGTCATTGTTCCTTCTGTATGATCACGGCTTAACCGATCGCATCTCGGCGCGGCGGCTAGAAAATAAAATATACCCAAAATCTAATCCGATACTCGCGATTCAAACGCATACAGAGTAAACCATACGGAAGGTTAAGAATAGCGTCAAAATCCACGAGCACGTCACCTATCAACAAGTTGGCCGAAGTTCCTTACGCCGTATTTCTATGAAAAATGATTAGAGCCTTTCTTTCAATACATCTTAAAAAAGAAAATAAGTAAAATATTCGGTATTAGCGAAATACTGCTAATTTCGTACAAAGTAGGAAGGTTCTACAAACTTTTCAAACACATGTTAAAAACGCGCTAAAACCTTGCTAAAAGAGAAAAAAGTACCTGATTCAGATATCAATGAGAGTCTCACCTATTCTACATAGCCTCCATACATTTTTAATGTCCCGGTGAAGTGCTCGGATTAACTGGACTCGGAGTTGAGTTTCTGCTGGGAATTCTAGGAACTCCAACTACGTTCGCGAGATTCTCCATGCTTTTCGGGAAAGTCCTCGTGATAACGGCGTGTTCAGGGCCAATTAACGCGTCGCCCATCACACCTAGCCGCACACCGCTTCCGTACCTGTGTAGGGTTATCGACATATCTAAAAAAACGACATACAACCCTTATTAATGAGCACTGAAAACAAACGATCCGCTAAAAGTAGATGCGTACTGAGAATATTTGGTGAACGATAAAAAGAAGAAGAAGAAAATATAAATGACGGTGCATCTACGTAAATCAACGATAACTGGACTACGGATATTCGTGGAGATTCGTATTTTTATGAATATAATCGAAAAAGTGAAATCGAGAATTTTGAATATTTTATACGTTTTTCTACATTATTTACATTCTGGACAGCTTGAAATTTTCTCTAAATGTATAAAAATCCGCGGTTTATCGATGATTCACGGTAGATAGTTATCAGAAGAAGTTAAAAATAATCGTCGATACCCTGTTCACGTAAAATAAATATAGAAGAAAAGGAAATCGTCAAGAATATATATTCCGGAGCTCTTTCTATACGCTGTAGAGGGAAGAAATAAATGCTCAACTTTTCCACAAAACGCGCTACATGTTGAAAAAGGGCAACTTACTGCAGTTGCCTTGAGGGGGTCGCCAATACATCATAGCGTCGACGCCTTCTACGGGCACATCTCCGTTGACGTGTGTCAAGGAGAGGGAATACTTTCTCGTTAACTGATTTAACATCACTTTGAGCAGTAACGACGGCAAACAGGAGGAAATCAATCCGCAAGACTCTTCAGCTGCCGTTATGGCGTACATTGCACTTTGTTTTGCTCTTGCCTCGCGCACATTTTTCTGAATAACCTGAAATAAGCACGTACTTCATTGTTATTATTAGATTAGTAATTATTACTGGTTATAGTTATATAGCGGACATAAATATTAGGACACCTGCTGGTTATATTTATCGAAAAACTCTGCTTTATTTACGTCTACTTTATTACGTTTATTTAACTTGCATTACCAGAAACTAAAAGCAACTAGCAATAATCGCACCTCGGTAGAACCTCATTGGTTACGATATCGCTACTAAAAGAATGTGAGATAACAGGAGGAGCAAAGGAAATGGAAGAAATATTAAATGGGACTGAGGAAGGACTAATGGACCTGAGAGCGATAATAGAGAAAAGAAGGGTAAAGGCAATACAAGAAGGGGTGGAAGGACAGGAAGGTAGCACAGCAAGGAGGCAAAAAGACCAAAGTGGCAATAGTGTGTAGGCTAAGTTGCAATAAATCGTAGGCATAAGTGTAAATAGGTTATAAGCATTAGTGTTAGATTAGAGATAAGAAGGCGATTAGTGCAATAAAGAGCTGTAAAGAAAGCTGAAAGTTCGTCCAAAGCCGAGAGGCACGGACTAAATAAAAAATAATAATAAAAAAACTAAAAGCAACGAATAGAATTCGATTTATACTAAATATCAGTAGCTGTCCCGATATTTACGATCAGTTATAGTGAATAATGTAAACAGATGAAAAGTTAATAAAACAAATATATGATAGAAATTGGTAAATCTCTTCTTAAAACATGATGAACCATTATGGCGCAGAATAATAATTTAAAGGGATACTAACGTTGGTATTATTGTCCAAGATAACGAGCATAATAGATTGCTAAATCGGGAAAATTGGGTCAAACGCGAGGGCGTATCGTTGTTACATAGTTTGTTTTCGTCTCGTGAGTTTCACGTTGATTTTATCCTATTTTGCTATTTAAAAAAAAAATTGGTATAATAGCGATGATTCATTCATCAACAGTTATGCTACTACGATGTTAAGAACTTCACCGATTTTAATCGAGATTATTCCCATATCACGTAGTTAGATACATTACGATTAGATACTTAGGAAAATGGGAAAATCGTTAGATTTTAAAAAATTTCCTTAAAATTATCGATACGTTATTTGTGTTATTGTTATCCTTCTTATTATTTTCAGTTAAAATTAGAGTATACTTGAAACCAAGATGTATTAAGAAATTATCATTCGCTACGGTAAAATTTCAAAATAATTATTAAAATAATATCGTTCGTCATTGCCCCCAAAAACCTATGCCTCGAACATTCATCAATAATAGAAATTATCTTCAACTCGAATAACCAACTAAATAAGTTCAATTATAATCGCACTCAAAGGACTTTTTCAACTAAGTGAAATATTTAATTTAACAAAACTGTTCGAGACACGAACGATCTAAACATAATCGTAATACCGTGCGTAAAGATCTTCTTTGATCAACTTTGATAATTAACTTAATAAACTTATGCAGGACGCGTATGCAACCATGCAAACCTGTAAGATTTCCACCAGATCATCTTCGAATAGCGGAGTTTTTGTAGGAAGCGCAAGACACAAAGTGCCTCTAGCTTGGTGATTCCGTAGAAATATGGCCCTCTGTTCGACAAATTTGCCAGTGGCGAGCACATCGTCCGGTATTCTAACGCCAGAATGACGAAAGTATTCCTTAAGAGAATCTACGGTAGCGGCTAATAAAACTTCCGCCTCTGTCGCTCCTGTCATAGACGAGATTTTTCGAAGAACATCGAGTTTGATCTCCTCTGACCAAGCAACTACTTTTCGTCCGCAAGGAGACGTAATTTGAAGTCGATTGGCTTGCGGATGCTTCAGAAATAATTCTTCGAAAATTGTCTTCGGCGCCTTTATAGCAATCCACGCGATGGAAACCGCTTCCATGGTGGCTTGATATATTAAAGGAACGTAGCACCATAACATAGAAGTCAGGGTATCCGAATGATAATGTTTGTGACGTGATTTCAAAGCTTGTAACTCTCGGATAAGTAATATCGGCGTTTTCAGAGTTATAACGACTGCTAGATACCAGCACCATAGAATGGCATCGTAGAAGAATTGCAGAGGGTTCAAAGATTTTAGTAGAGCGTGTAGAAAGACGGTATGACCGACGTTTCGTTTACTGGCTTCTCGCTGTAAGATAGAGAGAATGTCGAGAAATCTGGGTCCCTCTCCTTTCCTGTACTGTCTGGAATGAAATAAAGGAGATTGATGTCGAATTTGAGAAATTTGATATTTTTTAAATCCTTTAAAAGCTTTTTTTAGATATTTCATTTAGTTTTATAAATTATAGAGCCTTACGGGCAAACGTTTGTATGATAACTTATGAAAGATAAAGGGCTGATCTTTCTTAGCAAACGACGTTATACATTGACCTTGATACTAAAATGACTTTAAATAGCTATTTAAAAAGAGGCAAAGGTTTCAAAATACCATCTGTACGAAAAGCTACGTAGAAGAAAATATTCTAAAAATTCGGTTTAAAGAGCATAAAAACGTTACTTACTTAGTAATATGAAAATGAATTCCAAGTAGAAATAAAAAGAAACAAATAATACCTAAGAAGCGTACGTCATTAAGAGAATCAAATGACGTCAATCGACCGGAATCATCGTCTCCGATACAATGCATAATTTCATTATTAGTTCTTTCCACGAGCGTATATCGTACTCTTTAACCGATCCAAATTATCGAAAACCAAAAAACCCTATAAAAATCAACAAACAATCCAAAAACATTGTACCGTACCTTGTCATCTCTTTCACCGAAGAAACTAAAACGATGACAGCGATTTTCAAGCATTGAAGAATACCAATCTGCTTCTTTAGGATTTCTGGTCTCTCGTTTGGATCGTTATTGTATAAAAATTCGTTCCAATAATTACTGAAGCTCTCCGTGAGTTTCTGATAAAGTTTGGGAAGTGCCGATGGCTCTGAGTAAAGATTCGTGAAAGGAGAGTCCGCTTCCTGACACGCCCAACTGTCGGTAGAATATCTCAATGGAAGGAAGTCGGCCAACGCTAGGTGTTCTTGTTGAAGGAGCAGATGATGAACCCTCACCAGACAGATTTGGTACTCCTCTCCACGAAGAAGACAGTTTATTACGTGCACCTGCCACGGTGGTTGTCCGAATGGAAAGAATTTCGACGTGAGATCGCTCACATAGTCCTAAAATGCATGAATCTACTGCAAATAGTTATATTACAGACTTGTTTGCCTTCGAATGTGCGGTTTAGAGCGTAAATAATGGGGGCTAATAGTGAAAAGCGTAGACAAGTAATAATTGAACGGGAAACAACTCTATATCACGTTTCGGTTAAAGTCGAATTACATTAAAGTACGGCGCTATGGTCTCTGTCGATCGTTTTAGTGCACACAGGTTGCAGATATTTTGTCAGAAGGTGATGTAATATTCGATGCAAGAAGTGTTTGAAACTTAAAGATAGACTGCGGACGTTTATGCAAATTTATCTTGTAAATATTATAACAAATAATTTCGCTTTGAATTGTATCGTTGTTGTGTATCATGTGTAGTTTTAGACGTTAAAATTTGCTGCAAATGCATAAACATCCACAGTCTACATATGGAAATTGTCTTAAAAACCGCTTTTTCACAAAATTCACTAAATGTACTTTAGTCCATTTCTGTTGTTCCTTTTATATTTTGATATCGCTTGATGATTAAATTCGAAGGATATATAATCTCTAGAAATAAATAATAAATCTATGGAATTTTGAAAACGATCGAGAATATATTTAGTACTATGATAATCGACATTTTTGAAATGCTCGATAAGGTGCGAATATACTTAATCCTGAATTAACTGTTGAATTTTTCTGTTGCTTATCGTATTCTTTCCTTGTCATCTTCGATCGTGTCAAAGAATTGAAAAAGAAGTTTAAAGTTAACAAAGACGTAAAGAAAAATATAAGAACCGATTTTACCAAAGAGCATACAATATAGAAAAGTACGAGGAGAGTATAAAACAAAAATGCTTTTAAAGAGTATAAAGAGTATAGAAACGTGAAAGACAAAGGTGCTTTAAAAATAATCAAACATGATCTAAAACAGAGTGCAGAAGATCGGATTTATGAAACCGACCTGAATGTTGAACTCTGTGATGGGTCGACCTCTGAAGGAACACGGTGAATTTAACAAGTGATTATCCACGGAGAAATAATCAAGATCCTTCCATACGTAAAGACCCCATCTCGTAGATAATCCTGCGCGAAGAAACCTTCTGGATGTAGTCAGATGTACCAAGTGGCCGCGAATACCTTCTGCGATCGAGCGACTTTGAATCAGCAAAGTACAAATCCCCTAAATTTAAGAAGCAAAGCGATGTAAATTGATAACGTTGAAATTAAAGGAATTAAATCGTCTAATTTTGTGTACCTACGTGATTTCGAAATTGATCCAGGATCGTTCGAATGTTGTTCTCTTCCACCACGACCACGTTTGGATATTTCCATTTTACGAAACGTATCCAACCCTTTCTTAACCATTTTAACACTTGAAAAAAAGTAAAAATATTTTTCTTATGAACATGAGATTGCGAGGCGATAATCGCCTCGTACAACATCTCCATGTATTTAAAAAATAAGCAACCGGTTTTTAAAAATGCGATCTCGTGCAAAAGAGCGCTATGATTCGAAATACATGTGTAATCTAACTAGCTTCTTCGATTTATTCTAACTGCTTTCAATTTTTATCCGTAAGACTAATTCTTGGATAATTTTATTACTATCGTGAAAATAATTCCTGTGGATATAAAACGAAATTTCAAAGTTTCTATGCTCGATATAAAAATTTCAATGACATGAAATTTATACAATCTTACATAATTCTATAATCAATGCATTATCAAGAATCACTTTTTTATTTTTCGTTAAATATTCTACAAATAATATTTTTGATGAAATGTGCCATTCCATTAAAATAATTGAGTTTCTCAGAAGAAATATTCCATTAAGATGGAATTTTTCTTCGTTTTTTTAACCAATCTTAAGTTTGATTATCCGCATGACAGCCGTTACTTAACTTGAAACAAATTGTCTGCGTAATTGCTTCTCTACTTATGTTTACAATTCTGTAATATTTCGTTGAACCGATATCTGTGACCGAAAACAAACACACAAAAATACGAGTCGTTTCCTATCGATCATTACGGATTTTTCACACATTCAAAGTGCATTATATAATGGTAATTAACTCGATATTCTGCAAGGAAAATTGTGGTTAATAGATAGGAATGTAATAGAAATAATTTTAACGAAATATAGATTCGAGGAAACACGTATCAACGAAGCTTTCGGCTCGTTACCGAAGAATCATCTTCGTAACTAAAGCATCGCTAACACATACGTTTATAGCAACGCGTTAATTTTCCTATAAATTTCATCTATCGTATCATTTACATAAGTGACACTTTCTTTCAAAATCTAGATAGATCCAAAGAAGATCATATTACAAAAAGAATATAACATTTGACTTAATAGGAAGGAAATAACAACAAGGACGGAAAGAATATTGAGAATATACAAACATGTTATTTATATCGAACATATATAACAGAAGAAATGTTCAACATTCTGCCATCTAGCACCTGTGCTTGTATCATTTTTGTGATTATCGTAAAAAAAGGCAACTACAAATATATCTTAACCTTTTGCCAGTGTAACAAAACGACAAAAAATTCAGAATGAACAATTTAGGAAATAATTATCTCAGATACAAAAAATACATATTTTCAACACTCTATAGAAAATAAGTATTAATTAATTGTAACATAGTAATACTATAACACTGCGTTACTGTGTCACTGTAAATTTATACGATTATGGTACTGCTCGAGTCTCTCTCGGGCTACACTGTGAAAAAATAAATTGTCGATCACGATCGGATGAATCTTATCAAGGATAATTACCCGGATAAACGAGTAGCATAAAAGGCACCAAAATGACCAGTAGCAATATACTAAAGCTCAAGTGCAACAGCAATGAAATTCCAAGGATGTCCAAGAGATAGAACGTCGCCATGATCCTCTGCGATAATCTCTGCACTGTTCCAACTTCCTTCCAATAAGGAACCAAAACCGAAAGCGTATCGACACCACTTTAAGATCAATTTAACTCTCAATTATTATAATAAATTTCGCTGGTAATTGTAAAAATGGTCGCGTGCTCGAGAATCCACGGTCCTATGTTGACTCCGCTCTCTATGGACGATTATGTCTCGAAGACATGACCCTCGACCTCGTTTGCAAAAGGCCAGCCAGACGGTAGCCCGATGATATTGCGAAGCCACTGTCCTCGGGCTCGTCGCGTTCCCCTCGTCCCCGGGAATCCTCGGGGATCCATGCCGGGGAATCGTAATTTATCGTCGCCCATACCGCCAAATCCAATCACGGATATGTTTAATTATAGGCAACCAGTCGTAATAATCGCTGGATCTTTCGGCCTTTGATCGACGTTCAGGAATCGCGGGAAGAGTACGCTAGAATATTGGTGTCTGTCGTTCGTTGAGAGATAACGAATTTCTGACGATAGGATGAGGTCTCTTTTATTGGTGAGAATCAGGGAATTCCTCGTAATGCCTCGTAATGAGCTGACGATAATTTTATTTTGAGCTCGAGTCGATGGCGTGGTGGCTGCTTTATTAGTATGTATTGTTGTGACGGGAGATTGCTAGTCGACGATTTTAATTATTCGTATACAATGTGGGGCGTTTAGGCCTCCAACGATTATTACAATCGAGTATTTGTTATCCTTGTTCCATGTCCCAAATAATTTTGCTTCAACTTCGACTTTTTTTTAACAAATTTTCAAATATTTCACTTCGAAAGCTATTGGATATCGTAGTAGAAACGTTAATAAGTAACTATGAAATCGTTTAGATCTTTTGGGAGCTCCAAACAGGCTAGAAAACACGAGCTGGCCCTAAACGTCCCACGTTACACATAGAGTTAGTAAAAGAAAATTTCCACGTGAAGGATGAACACTTTGGGATAGAATTGAGATCGGATCAATTTTTTGAATACTTCTTTTTCCCGTTTTTCTCTTTCTCTTCCTTTCTCTCTCTCTCTATTTTCTTTTTTCTTACTTAGGAGAAGTAATTGATACGTGATTGCAGATTAAGTCTTGAATTCATACTAAGAAATATATATATTTAAGTAGAGAAAAAGATCATTAAAGCAATAAAATAAAAATTTATCATTCAGTATTTTATGATTTTGTATGGTATCGATGAGTGTGTTATGATGCCTTGATAGGTAAAAAGGATACACAAATGCAAATCTTTTGTTTTATTACAAATGTATATATATTTACAAAATGATATATTAATATACATATATGTATGTTTACAATGGTTCTTCTTTTTTAAAGTAACCTGTTTTATATAAAATATGTTATCTTATCTAAATTCTAAATCTGTCTAATTAAGAGAATATTGTATTTCTGCAAATTTTTCAATTTTTTGTTACCTTAATAGTATCAAAGAAATATAAATAGAAAATATTAAATAATTAGGTTTTTATCAATTTTCTCGTTAATTGCCAACAACCTTTCTTATAAATAAAATTGCGGCAATTACATTTAATTTACGTACCAAGTAATAATTTTATGCAAATGTCAATGTCAATTGTTTCTTCTTCTAATTTCATGCGCCACCGTCCACTATTGGCTTATTAGGTTTGTCGCGCTTAGCATTATGATACAGATACGAATGTACACGTAAACTATTACTGTTTTTATATTTATTACCACAAAGTCTACATGTTAGACTTTCAAGCGGACCGTGAATATATCGAACATGTAGTTTCAGATTTTCCTTACGCGTGAAATGACGAAGACACCATGGACATGAATACATTCGAATAACCTTACCTCTTTCCATACGTAATGTTGGGCCCAGTTCGGATACAACGCGTAAAGTTGTTTCCAATGGCAAACTGTTGTTGGAAATACCTTTAACGGTTCGTCGACCTTTACTATGACAACCAGTTTCGTACGTAAATTCACTTTCAAAACCAGTCATGTTACTTAAACCTATTAAATAGATGTTAATAAAGTCCTAACGGTAATTGTAGTTATTTAATACTAGATAAAAACAAATAAGTGTTTGAAGAAACTAAAGTATAAATAAAATTATAAAAAAAGCAAAGTTCAGAAGAATAAAAAAGTATATCGTTAAAATAAAAAGATAGAGATTAAAGACTTACCAAATGGATGAGTTTGTGTATTCTGATTGTAGGGAACTAATTGCATATCTGGTACATAGTCTGTAAGATATAATATTTTTCATTTAAACATTTACCATCCTGAGGTATTGAATTGTATAAAATTGAGATTTGAAACACCCAGTAAATAAGCATGCAAATATATAATTGATTCCATTGTAAAATTAATTTGTGCTACATATACTAAAAAAATTTGTACAACTGTATATCCATCGACGAAAACAGTTGAGTGTGTCAAATCTTTTGCATCAACAGCCAGTAACTGTAGTCTCTTCGCTAATTTTAATCATCTTGTTTTCTCTAGTACTCATTTTCTAAGTACTCATTCATTCAGCAAATGTAATATTTTTCAGCTCCGAATGATGTCATTATAGTCATCAGCCTACTAATTACATAACTTTTGAAATGATTACACTAATAAAACATGTAAAAATAATACCTTTTGTCTGTAAATTTTCTTCAGGTTTATAAAGTGTCTCGTTAGGCAAACATGTTTTATATCCTGCTTCTGTGTCTATGTCAAGTGTATAATCCAATGGTCCCTGCTTTGCTGATTCTATATGACTTATATCGGCTGTGCAGTCTAATGGTTCCTCTTCTATACTTGTCGAACTGTTATTTTGTATATCTTGTATATTATGAATTGAATTAGATTCTTGTTGACAACACATGTCACTGACACTTGTATTCTCTATAAATTCGTTACTGTGTAATTCATCTTTTGATAATTGGTTTTTGCATTGCTGGTTTTTCTGTATAAATTGTCCTTGTTCCTCAGAAGTAGGAGCATTTGTATCTGAATTAATACAATTAATACTGCTGTTTTCTGTGTTAAATATTTGATCCAAGTTCCCTGCATTCTTTGTTAAAGTTTCTCCAAGTTTCTATAAGATAAAATTCATTCTTTTATTTATCTTATTACCCTTTAAATTTGTATGTCTGATCGAACGTACCTCTTCTGTTTCTGTAGTTAAACCTTTTATTTGTAAAGTTTCTGCAACTTTCAAAAAACTAGCAATATCTTCTTGCTTAATGTTAACTTCTCCTTGATACATAAAGTGAAGCATTGCTGACAGATCACGGTAATTGACATCTTTTAAAATCACAATCGGATGTTTACAAGAGTTTCCCTGTATTATTACAAGTACTTTAATACTATAGAATATATAAACGTAAACTATATGAAATAAGTTTAAATATACCTTGAACAATTCCCTGAAGTATGTACTACAAACTGACAATATTAACTTATGTGCACGTAGTATTTGACCCTCTGCAGCTAATGTTACATCTACTAACTGCTCATCGGTTAATAATGTATATAATCCAGAGGACAAATTTCTTGGGAAACTATTCCAAACTAAGGAAAACTGTTCTCCAGACATTGTTTCTTTATTCTTTCTTTTTAAAACGTTTTGAAAATGTTTGAATAACTGAAAAATAAACATTTATAACAAAAATTATTATTCATAAATACTAGTAACTTATACAATTTTTATTGTACTTTATTCTAAGCAATATTATTTAAACAAACTTTATTTAGTATTTATACAATTGAAATTAATAATAAAAATTTACATATTAAGTTATATACATGTTAAAACTTTCTTCTTCTTTAAAACAATATATTGTCACAAAGGATACACTGATAATAAAGGAACAATAAACATTATAATTTATTTAAAAAGTTAACCTTTATTGAAACGCAATTTGACGATCTGACGAAAATAATCCACCGAAGCTAATGTTCGTTATGTAAACAATACGATTTTAATAATTGCACTATGACATACGCTTAAAAAATTCATTTAACTTCATTGTCACCACTTTTTCAGAGTTTCTCGAGGATTAGAAAGCAATATTTCATCAATTTTCAAACAATTCATGTCTAATTTTAAGTTACAATTTATAGTTTATAAAATAAATGTTTTGACGAATCAAAAAGTGCTCAGAATGATGTAAGATGGAGGAACAAATATCAATAACTTAAGATAAATTATCATGCTTTTTAATTACAAACAAACTTGGATTATACTAATATTGTTTCACATTTAGAAAGTACAGATTATGACAAGATATTTAATATAATACCACACACTGTCAATTTTTATTGCCTTTGTTTAATGCGTAATACTATGAATTACGCTATTTAATGTCGAAACACAGCCATTTTGATGACAATTATTTGTATGAGTAATTTGATGATTACAGGTTTGTTATAAGAAAAATTGTCAAATTTCACGCCCAAACTGTGAACTAAGAGTAATAGTTATTAAGAAAAATATAAAAATACCGGTAATTGAAATCATTTATTAATGTTTCTAATATCACATAGAATCTTGATATTCAATAGTCACATAATATTTATTTTAGTATCATAATATATACATGTATCGTAATTTTCGATGAATATTCACACTTCCGGCGTCTCTTCAGTTTCGCGTAAACGAAAACATTTCCACAAACCATAACGAGCTTCCCAATCTATAAAAAACAATTCTGGCTTGTTCCAAAGTATATGATGTGCTGCGAAATTATATTGAGATTGAATAGGGGGGTTTAGATGTGGAGCCCATTGTGCCCTTTCCATCATTACTTTATTCACATATTCGTAAAATACTTTAGCTTTATGAATCCAACATAAAAGAGACATAATTGCTATCACTGTCGCATGTAAATGATAAGATACTTCATCATGTTTATTTCGCTTCAAAGTTACATCTTGCAAATTCATTAAAAGACAAACTAGAGCTGCTGCTGTAAATCCACATGGTACCTCTACAGCAATCAGACATATCGTACAATATGTTGATTCTAAATTCATACGAGATGCACAATGAATTATGATACTTTTTAGAAGGCTATCATGCAAAATTTCTCTGTGAAGTTTACAGAATAGCTTATCTTCTTTAAAACATGGACCTATGCTGAGATCAAATTGAGTATCTTCGAAAAATATCTTAGGTGTATTAAAATTCATTTTATTTCCTTTTCTATCAAGCAAATATTGAATAACTCTGTTACCTAATAAATTAGTTATTTTATTTGTCGATGCTATCATTTTCATTAATAATGGAAATATTTTTGGAGTTAATGTCTTTTCATATAGAGTTACTTCATGTATGTAGGCTGTGTATTCAAGTGTACTACCAAATTCTAGAATAATTTCATCAGTCATTCCTTTCTCAACAACCCATGAACACATATGTTGAACTATGATCAGAAGATGATCGTTATATACATGTTTTACCATATTAATAATGCAGACTTCCAAGCCCTTTTTAAGCGTTGCATACGGTAAAAAATCAACAGTTGCATGTGCACTAGTTATAGAAATATAAAAAAGATTTAAAATTCTTTCAATAACTACTATTGTTTCATATGTATCTGGCCAATTATAAACATCTAATAATTCGTATAATATTCTTATAATTTTTCTTGTATCTTCTATATTTATATTTGGAGCTTCGATTCTGTCCCATATAATATGAATCATTGATGATGCATTAATACCATATTCCAATAAATTACACATAAGTTCAAAACAAAAGGTTTCAAACTCCCAAAGCTTATTTTCATAAATCGTGTTAATTACAGTTTCTAGAATTTCCTTAGACTTTTGAGGAATGTATATTTGCAATAAAGTAATGTAACATTCTCTCGTAAGTCGACATTTTCTTCGTCGTTTCCATTCGCACATGTTATACGTTTGAAAATAAGTTTCATTATAATACAAGAGGAGTTTGAGAATACATATAATAATAGCGTTTGGTTCATAAGTCAACAGCTGCTCTTGTAATGCATTTTTTGTTATTCTAATTATATTGTCAAGCATTTTGTCTTGTTCGCGTTGTGAATCTAGAGATGTAGAACACATTTCAAGTATATAATCCATTCTAGTTTTCAATTCTTCGTCACTAATCATTATTAAATAATATTATATTAATATTTGTAAAGGAACATTACAAACAGAATTTTGATTAGAACTAAATTCTAATTGAATATAACTGAATTTGCAGCTTTTTCTATTCAATTATTTTTCCTTATAAATCTTATACAGATGTGCTCGCTCTATATGAAGGATCAAATATACACATGATATTTAAAAAACAATTTCTCACTATGTATTTACATATATATATATAATATTCACAGATATGCATTAGATGTTCATTTTACTTTTTACAAAATCATATCTAAATAACAAAACATACATATTTCATTCAATTTCAAATGTTGAAATGTAATTATTCCTATAAGAAATAAATATTTTGCTTTTTTTTCTCTCATTGCATTTTGTAATACAAGTCTCCTGATTTAAGAAGTAAACTACAAAATAGCATCGTTGCTAAAAGAAATAATAACATTTTTTTAGAACCAAAGATCACCACCAACATCCTCCTCTGGTTGCGGTAATTGTTGTGGTGTTTTTTGTTTTTGTTTTGCGTTATTTTCTGTATCATCATCGCTTTCAGAGACAGCAAGATCGTCTTGTATCTTATTCTCGCTTTTCTCATCTCTTGCTGGCAAACCAGCTAACAAGAAGTCTGAAGGATCGTAATTAGGATCAACATCCATACTTTCATCTATAATTTAAGAAACATACGATTTAATTAATGAAATGATAAAATGATAAATAAATTTATAAAGTATTTCATTCCAATTACCAACCTTGCTGAAGCAATTGTTGGTCCGCCATATAAAAGCCGACATTACCCAATTGAACCATGGCTTCCGCTGCTTGTTGACTATCATCATCTGCTAATACTACTCCACTTTCTGTACCTTCTCTAACTTCATTTAGCTCAAGTGTTTCCATTTCCGCATTTTCCGACTGTTCATCCGTACCAAATGGAACCTCATCAAATTCATCTTCACTAGAGAATTGTAAATCTGTAACGAAGTATATAATGACATTTTCATTTAAAGATATACATTTAAAGATAATTTTATAAAATCCTCTCTACCTTCTTCAAGGACATCTTTCTTTTTCGAATTTACGCTTCTACTACCATCACCTTCCATGTCGCCTTCCACGTCCACAAAATCAAAATCATCCATATTCGATTTACCGAATGGATTTTCTGGCGAACTTGTTTGACTCTAAAAAAAAAACACCATAATTTATCAAATTTCTTATAGGGGAAAACTAGACATCTGTTTTTTATGGATAAATATTGTACCCCTCTAAATTCAGGCTCTACAATAGTATAATTTTCCTCATCTGGTCCAAGCCATGAAGGATCAATGTCTGCTTGCTCCATTGCTCGCTTTTGTACCAATAATATGTTATTTTCTAATTGTGTTAAATGTTCATCATACTGCAAGACAATTTGATTATGTGAATATATGATTAAAATATAATAATTAAGATATAATAAATACTCCTAAAAAAAGCCCTTAAGTACCTCATCTAATGTTTCTTTACAAACTTTTACTAGCAATTCTGCTTTCTGCGTAAATGGAGATTCCTTTCCGTTATACACTGTACAATTTTCCAAAATTTGTTCAATATCCCTAAGAAACTCATGGCGATTATGATACTTATGCGCTGGAAGAAATAGGTGTAATCAAATGTTTGTCAAAAAATTGATAACATGCAACACTATTTTAAATATAGTTTAACTTACCAGATACCTTTTTGGATATAGTTTCTAGATCCATAGGTCGTTTAATAACATTATAATAATCTTTCACTAATTTCTTATTAACTGGTTTCAAGAATGGCCAAGCTTCTGTCATAGATTTCAATTTATTATTTACAACATTGTCCAAGATAAAAGTGAGAGCAACTTGGTCATTGTCATCCAGTAGAGGATTAATTGCTTTTTCTAATCTCATCAGACGATCTTCCTTTTCTCCAAGTCTTTCTACACAAGTTTCCAGCATACGCTTAGCTGCTACTGTTAATGAACTCTTTGATCCATTATACAGAGTTGAGTTTTCTACAATCTGATTAACATCAGCCAAAAATTCTTCTCGGCTTTGATATTTCTTTAATCTTAAATTTTCACGTATGGTTTGTAAATCCATAGGTCTTTGTATAATTTTATAATAATCAGGAACAGCCTATTTATGAAATATGTAGATAAATTCCTCAGTTGCAGACATATATTTATAAAATAAATTTATATAAAAAAGTTTAATAAAAATAGAACATACTTTGGCATTAACAGGAAATAGAAAAGGTTGAACGTCAGGTAGGTCTCGCATTTCGTTAAGTATACTTTCTAGCATTGTAGACATAACTACAACAGGATCTGTTCTACGTCTATTAGCAGGTCTCTGTTGTCGTTTAAGATAATCACAATGATCGTCTCCGGTAGCTCTCCTTCGTTTCTTAGAGCTTACTGCCTCCTTAGGCACTTTCAAGAGTAACGTACGTCTTTTCATTTCTTCAGCATGCTACAAAAGAAAAATTATAAATTAACATATAATAATCATTTAAAAGAATACTAAGTGTTTTAAAAAACTAAATAAATTACCTTAATTAATTTGGACGATAACTTTACTTTCGTTCCATCTACATTAACAAGATCTTGATCATCTGTATTAAGCTGTTTCTCGATTTCTTCCTCTTGTTCTTCTGTCATCGCAACATTCACGGGCGCTGTAGTTATGCTATTCTGATATAAAGGGCAAGCTTTATTCGTACGCATGTGACCTACATTACCGCAAGCACCACATTTCAGTTTGAGATCTGGCTTAAGTTTAGGTTTTTTACGTTTAGTAGGAGATACTTCCGGTTTAGGATGTTTAGAAGCAGAAGAAGTAGATTGGAATGAATTACAGAATGGAAGGATACTGTTTGAGGATGTAGTGGTTGGGGTATTGGTATTACTACGGTCGAATATATTACTCAATGACGCATTGTTTCCTGCCATTGGGCCACCAAGCATACGTTCACGTTCTTGATTTCGTTTAATCCTACGTAGTTGTTCCTGAATTCTTCTTTTCTCTCTCTTCATCTCTTCTTTTTGTGCCTCGTCCAATGTTGCAAATTGTTTAATAAACGTTTCATCCTTAGAATTTCTAATTTTTATATAAGTATCTATTACCGCAGACTTCCTTACTAATTCTACTCTTGTATATTCTTTGCCCTCTGGATTTCTAAATGTCCGATAAATTTTAAGAACTCTACCCTGTTGCGAGTTAAAGTTATTTACAGGGCTATCTTCTTCGTCGTCCTTCTTTTTCTCTTTAGACTTCTTATCTTGTTCTTGAACTTCACCCATTAACATCTTTCGTAATTCATGTCGTTGTTGTTCCTCTCGTTCAAGTGATAATTGGGTACTAGTTTTTTTATTGGAAAGCATGTTTTCTATGTTTTTACCCATCTCTTCTATATCAGAACTATCTTCTTCAGAACTCTCGCCTTCGTCTGTACTCAAAACCTCATTAGAAGATAAAACACGATTTTGTAAATCAAAAATTCTCTGACATTCTTCTTTGTATCTTTCTTGGTGCTCAGCTATAGAGAAACGATTTCCTCGTGAAAATTTAGTCATGCCCTCTTCTCCAGCTTTAGCTTTTTCTGTTGACAACGTTCTAACAACATCGATTACCTCCCATCGAGATAATTTTTTAATTTCTTCCTCAGGCACACCAAATTTTCGAAGTAACGCTTTCGCGTTATTTAATGATAACCTTCTTAAATCGGCATCTGTTCCAGTCACAGTCCTTTTTGGTTGAGCTTCTTGTTCTTCCTAATTAAAGTTAGAAAACGAATGACTTAAAATATAAAATATGCAAAAAAATAATTATAACTGAATATTAAATATTTACCTTACTAATCGTGGGTTTATTTGGTACTCGAACGTAGGAAAATCCTTCACCACAACCTGTTGGATCAGCTGGTCCTGCTAACTGTAACAAGCATTTACCTTTCATAGCTTGAATGTATGCTCGTGTCGTATTCCAAGGCGCAACTTTAACTTCATCGTCCATTTTTAATTGCATTTCTTCGTCATCGTCGTCTTGAGGAGTAAATAGGAATTTTTCACCATAACCAGCGTCCTTTAGTCTTTGCTCAGCTGCAATCATACTAAAATAAGCGCAACATTGTTCCGGCGACACCATCGCTCGAATCTCTTCTTCGGTTGGTAATCTAAAGTCGGGTTTTATAACCCACCAATTTGAATCCATGCCTAATATAAAAGAGTTTAATGTTTGTCAGACTAACTTATGATACAAAGGTAATTCAAACAGTTTATAGTATAACTTATGCAATAATAAATACCTGTTCTTTTAAAATCAGCGCACAGTTTCAAACGTTTCCTAATACTACTTTCACTATGCGAAGGGAATGCTTTTTTAATATCATCCATTTTAATACGTCGGGGTGTATCTTTAGATTTCCAAAATAATCTGTATATAAATACTTGTAAAAAATCTCTCACAAAATTATTAGCTCTCTTTGAATTAGGACCTGGAACTTCATATAATGGACATTCTTGACCAGCAACGAATAAAGCATCCATTTCTCTGATATAATATTGTTGTCTAGGTATACAAAAAAATTTATTAGTTGTAATACATTCTTCATGCTATAAATAATTTCAATAAAGAAATGTTATTAAAATACCTTGTTCTTATAACTAAGAAATCTGTTTCTGGAATTTTGTGCTCATAAATTGGCGCTCTATACATATTATTTTCCACTGCTTGTATACTTTGACCAGGTGTAAGAATTCCAAGAAATGGGCTAGTATGAGCATAAGCGGTTTCACCATATTTGTATTTCTGTGGTCCTTGATCTTTGCCTGCCTTCCTCTTGTAGTAATTTTTCACCTTGGAACACATTCCTACTTGATTCATCAACGGGGGATGTTCTTCAGAAAATTCAATAAGTACCAATTCACCATCTTTGCCAGTTAAATCTTCAGGAGTTCTCATGAAAAAGACATCACCTCCACCAGATGCAATTCTCTCTTGTTCTCTTTGCTAATGGACAAACGTCATTTAATTCTTGTTCCTACTTAACAAACAATGTAATAAAGCATAATACATACTTTGGCTTTTTTTTTGATATGCTTTATTAATGGCAGGACAGAATGTGGACCAGGATGAGCGAGCGGTCCATGGCTAAATCTTCTTAAAGGTGGTCTATGGAAATTTCGAAGCCGAATTTGGCCCATATGAGTTTGAACAAATGGAACACGTAATTCTACTACTGGCGTACTATGTTGTATCAAATTTCCACCTCCAACTTTTAATCGTAATGTTGTTTCTGACGATCGCGGCATATAGTATCTAAATAACACAGAAAATAATAAAATTATTTCTTTTTGTGCGAATTAAAATTATTAAATTATTAACTTACGTATCATTTGAAATATTAAATGGATCTCTATCAGGTGATTTCGGTGGTGGAGGTGGAGTGTCTTCTTCCAATACGTTAATTACTCCAGCTTTTCCTAGTAATAATTTACTTTTTTTCACATGAGGATGAGGTATTTTTACTTTTGGTTGAGGTCCATTATCTTTATGTACCAGTGCTGGATCTATGTCATCAGGAATACCAAGAACAATATTCTCATCATTTGGATCCAAAGTAAGAATTTTAGGCTTTGGTATCTTCTTCATATTCTCAGGATCCCAAATTACTTCTTCTTCCCAAAGTCCATACACCAATTCTTCATTTTCTACAGGAAAAATAGAGTACCAAGTATCATCATAATTTTCTTCCCGATTTTGTTGTTGATTCCCTTTACTCATGTTCCTATTGATAAATGTAGAAGTAAAAATGAAAAAAAATTATATATGCAGTAATTTTCTAGTATAGAATAACAAATAGATTACTACTTTGCTTACAATTTAGTTTTCTGAGATTGCATGTGCAATGGAGTTGTAATTTGCGAAGTGGCTAATCGAACGTTTGATGCGACTGGTACAGGTGCTCCTTTTCCTGGTTGACTGAATGCCTGAGCAGTTCTGTTCCCACTGGATGGTACCCATCCAGCTGCATTATTTTTACTATTTAATTTCTGTAATACCTTTTAAAGTATTTATATTCTTACTTGTTAACTTACATAAATATTTAATTAAGAATATCTTACACTAAGATATTATGTACCTTATGCTTTATGTCATCACCATTCCATATGACATCATCCTCCCAGTGTAATTGTGATACCATTAAAAATGCATCATCAGAAAATTCCTCATTAGCGTCTTTGATATCTTTATTATCTTTATTGCTTTGTTCATCTAACTATTAGAAATATAACAATAGCATTATCCATGATAAATTGATTTGCAGAAATATTAAATTACAACTTCAAAATTATGTTTGATACTTCATATTTTGATATATATACAAATTAAATACCTTGTCAACAATTTTAAATCCATAGTTAAAACCATCCCCAGTTTCTGGAACTTGAAGCATATCATACCAAAGCTGTGCAGGACCAAACCGCCAATCTGCAACTTTTGGCCCCATATCTCCATTTTCTCCAGTTTCACCTGATTTATCAACTTGTTCTTTATCTTCTACTGGCATTAATAACTTTGTTTCGTCATCAGAACGACATATATCTGGTGTTGGGTCTGGACCATATTGCATCACCCAGCCCTAATATACACATAAATATTTAATTAACATACAATTGATACACTGTAAAATTGAACCACTATTTGTACATACTTTAAACTTCGTTTTTTTTTCCTCCTGATCAGAGCCAGAATCAGAATCTCTAATATCATGATGTCGTTTCTTTTTACGTCTCCTTTTAACACCCTTCCATATTTGTGGAAGACTACTAGGTTTTCCTGGACCAAATAATCTTGAAAACCTTAAAACTTTATTAGCTCGAAAATCAGGAAACAATTCAGTAACATCAACATTGGCATATTTTGATGGTAGCATAGAAGCAAGAGGGGTTTCTAATTTACGCTGACGTGCAGCTTCTGCTTCTTCTGCGGTAAGTGCTTCTTTTTCTTCGGGAATTGGAGGAGGTGGCATTAATTGTGTATCAGATTTATTAACAACCTCTTCATCATCAGCATCATAATCAGCATTTTCCTTTTCAGTTTTTACTTCAAACATGTCCTGCTTACCTATTCATTAAAGTAATATTTATATTTATATATGTCTATAAAATTCTATTTTTAACTAAAAAATCTTTTGATAATTATATTTTTGTTATGCTTACCACTTTCTTCTCTTTCATCCTCAGCTAATTCATTTATATCAAAAAAGTCAAGAGCACTAGGTGATTTCTTAACATAACTGGTATCTTTCTCGTCAATCATATCATTTTTTTCTTCAGGCTTATCATTAGATTCATTTTCTTTTTCTTCTGTGATATCATCATTTTGCATCATTTCACGAATAAACGAACTTAATCCAAGCCTATTCAGTGAAGCTATATGTTGCTTTGCCTCTGGATCAAGAATATCATCTTCCAGTTGACCGTTGTCATCAATGTTGCCAAACAAAAAACCAGTCATATTGATCCCAGACGTTATGTCTTTATCATTTTCTTCTTCAGAATCGGCCATTTTGTTATAATTAAAATTCAAGAAATTAGTATGATGTTAAATTTTCATAAAAAGATATCAGTTTTCCGAATATACAGTAGACGTACAGCACTAGCACATATTAATTGCACAGTTCTTAATTGTATATCATACATTTATTTATTTACAGTTCATTATGTGTATATACTTATATATTTTTATTATGATTTTACTATTTACAAACTTTTATTAATTATAAAATTAATGAAACAACGTTTTGTTTACGTAGACCTTTGCATCAACTAACCGCCATGTTCTTTAACATATTAGATAGACTGACTCTCTGACAGACCATTAAATGAAATTATATTTGGTATTTCTTACAACATTTAAAAAATAAAGTCCCTAAGAATAGAATGAAGTTCATAGGATATTCCTATGTTCATGAGTGATAAGTGGTAACAAAGAGGAATTTCGTTTCCGTAGGTTTCCTCTGGTAAGCACGGTCGTGTACACAAGATTGGAAACACCAATGGTGTTATACCACTATGGAACACTGCGATCGAGAATCTGGATTTTGTATTTAGCGTCATCCTTCGGTGAAAGCATTGAAGATAAAGGATATAAACTAAATCACTTAAACTGAGCTTAATCAATGATTGAACTAAACTATTTTTCATAATTTTTCTCCGTTTATTTAAAGTAAATACATATACAATATTTCATATAATATAGAAAAATGTTGCTTAAATGAATATTAGTTATAAACTGTTATTAAATATGTATTATTATTTCCAACAAAAAGTTTTAACAAAATTACAAGGTCCAAATCAAATATGTACACATAGATTTAGTATTTTTATATTTGGCGCACGTAATAAAATATGTTTATCGTAAGCACATTTTTAGTTTTATTAATTCATTAATGTATGACTATTAACGCTATCTATAATGTACGTAGATAATATGATGTCCAAAATATTATGCATGATTGAAACATTTCAATGTTATTAAAATTTTTATTGAAAAAGCAAAGTTACAGTATAATCTTAGAGTTTACATAGGTTTTTAGTAATGAGAAACATATTTATATTATATAACATTTATTAGACATTAGTTAAAAACAAAATAATAATAATAATAATAATAATATAATCATAATAATCATTTATGCAGTACAAAAGTTGGTCTCTATTATCATTATCGTAGTGTCGCGTTTTTTCCTATCACCCCTGCTACTCGGCCTGCCGTGAATCCAGTATGTGATCAGATTCAGAAAAGAGAGAGGAAGAGATGGAGACAGAGAGAACCGGGAACCAGGTACGGGCTATCTCTACACGATAGCGTTACATAACGAATCCTAACTTCTCCATTGGAGCGCCTTACTGCGGATAAATTGACCAACTTCGTCCGATCACTAAGAGCCTTACCCCCCACCACCGGAGTTTCTAGACCTATATATACAACCGTGGTGATAATTATCCTAGGTACTTTCAATGTTAGTATTGGACAAACTACAAAACGATATTGGTAAAAGACTGATAGGTACATTTTTTAATTGTTGATCGCTACTTCACTACATGCTATAAACATTATGATAATAATTACTTTAAATTTATTGAATAATGATATAAAGACATTTTCTTTGATATAAAGATATTTAGAACCTATTTTTATAGAAGTAAATTATACTGGTTTATACAAGTTGACAAATTTAAGAATTCTATAATTTGTCTCGAAAGAAAATGAATATGACTGAAAAATAAACTGTTATAGAAAAGATAAGACACAATTTATTATTTGTTCATGTACAAAGTAATATTATTTTCATGGAAAGTAAAAATGTAATGTTAACACTAGGGTTGAATTGTGAAACACAAACGAAATTTTTACGAACTTGTTAAAAATAGTTACATTATTAAATATTAACACAATACTTTTCTAATAATGTTTTTCGCCATTGTCCTATCTGTACATCGTTATAATAAACAGATGCACCTATAAAGATGAAATTTATTAAGAGAATTTGAGATTTTACATTAGTAAATTTTTTTTTATGAAAATCATTTACAAAGAATCTTATGTATTGTAAATAACATGTGTTTGTATGATGTAGATGTTTTTCTACATAGTACAAAATGCTGAAGAGGCAACTAATGTGCCTTCATTTAGAATGTATATCACTAACAGTAACATAGCGGTAAGCCTGTTTTGCAATATTTTCAGCCAAATTAATATATACTGAACTGATGCATTATGAGAAAAATAGAGTTCTTCTAATTTTTATAAATAAAAAGGAAGCAGAATAATTAAAAATCTCAAGTAATAATACAATGCAAAAAATTATTGTAATCTTAAGTTATTATTTTACGAAATATAAAATGTGTGTAAAAAAGTGACTTTTCAGATAAAACCAACATGTAGATCAAACTATACTTATTGGGTTGTGACATAAGTAAGTTCGGTTAAACTCAATATTTTTCTTTACTTGACCGAATTTATTTATGCTACAACCTAATAGATGTTCAGTTTAAAATATACAAAATGTGTAAACAGTTTTCCTTACATTACATTATGAAACGAAGCATTTTGTTGTATCAGAAAAAATGAAATATAATTCATGCCTCTTTTCTGAAGTAAGCACTGGAACAGAAATTTTTTATCAAGTCCATTTTTAAACTATCGAAGGACAATCTTAAATCTCAACACAATCCTCCTGTTTGTTGCTGATAAACTTCTATTGTGTCTCCTTCTTCCATCTCAAGGGTTGTTGGTGTGTCTAATTCGTTTATGGGTTCTCCATCAAATCTAAACCTTACTGCTGCTATCGCCAAGCCCTATATAAAAATATAATACTCTTACTACTACAAATATAATGATCTCTAATTGTTTAGGTTATTTAGATACAGATATAGATGTAATATAGGTATTTATCTATACAAAGGTACATAAATTATATACACACCGTTTTATAATACAAGGGTGTAACTTCAAATTATAATAATAAATTAAATACAGACTCTTACCACACGATCACAGTAGGCATTCATTAATTTTCTGAGTGGTGTGTGCTTCTTAATTTTAAACTGAACCACTGCACTATCTTGTCCCAATACTTTTAAATTTATGTGCTCCGATTCTGCTTTAGTTTCCTGTAACAAAGGATGTTCTTGAATCATCACTTACCATTGCATCAATTTTAAGGTTAGAAAATATTACCTTCTTCTCGTCAGACATGTTTACAGTTTTTCACAAATACGTTAGTTTGTCACTGATTAATAAAGAAATTTCCACGAAATTTTTTTAACTACCGTGTCAAATATCAGATCACTTAAAATTCTTATAAATAAACGTAAGTACAAATGAATCACTCGCAATAATCCCGCTCCTACCTTTATAGCTGTAATCACAACGTTTCCATACTACGCAAGTAGTATACGTACTATCATAGAAAGTTATTGGCATACACACGTTTTGAAAACCTAGCATACGTGATTAATAAACTTTTTAGGGAATTTCGTTACTCAGTCACGATCTGGTGAAAAATAAAATGAGTATCACACGTAACTTCACACTTATCAAAAAGTGCGCAAAATTTTCAATTTTTAAAGAAATAAATCTAAATAAGGTTGTCTTTAATGTTTACATTTTAAGGTTAAATTTTAGCCGAATATACTTGTATTTAATACATTCATATTATTATAATATCAACTACCTAACAATCACTATCATGATTCATGATGAATCTGTCAAGATGAATCATATCTACGTATCCTTTATTAGAATATAAAAGGTACGAAAACGTAACTTCGTTTTATCAATGAAAATCATACAATTAAACTGAAGTATATTCAAGCATCAAATGATTTCTCTTTTATAAATAATTATGCAGTTAAGAAATAAAAATTTATTCTATATAAAATTGTATTATTAATCATTGTATTAACAAAAGATCAATTTTATAATAAACAAGACCATTCTACCTTAATTTCTTATATATATATATATATATATAACACTACTAAAATGCGCTATCACAGTATCAAAATTTGCATAATTCGAAGCTTGCGTACGCGTGCATAGTATTAAATTTAAAATAATCAAAATATACAAAATATATTCACTACCATTTTATCTCGTGGTTAAATATTCTAAAGCAAAGTGTATGTCTGTATGTATATGAAAAAATATAAAGTATCGTGCTACAAATTATGTTCAGAACGTAAGTAAATGTTCCATCTTGTTTGAAAATTTTTTGGTCCTGAAAAGGACCGTTTTCGTTTCTTAAACTGTTTTTGACTGTCTATTTTGAGCTGGTGTACTTGGTGACTGCTTTGGTGCCTTCACTGACTGCGTGTTTTGCTAATTCTCCGGGAAGTAGAAGTCTTACAGCGGTTTGAATTTCACGAGATGTAATTGTAGAACGTTTGTTGTAATGCGCCAATCTTGATGCTTCTGCTGCAATGCGTTCGAAGACATCATTGACGAAACTGTTCATGATGCTCATCGCTTTGCTGGATATACCGGTGTCAGGGTGTACTTGTTTCAACACCTTGTAAATGTAAATAGCGTAGCTTTCCTTCCTCCTCCTCTTCTTCTTCTTGTCAGCCTTACTAATATTCTTCTGCGCCTTACCAGCTTTCTTCACAGCTTTTCCACTAACTTTCGGCGGCATGATGCTTCAAATTATCTTCGAAATATCGTAGACGAATAGAACCGTACGATTTACTGTTTCAGAGAGTACTGAGCGCAGTGAGAACACATTCCTTTTATATACTGGAACAGGGGCTACGTTGAACCAATCACAATTCAGCTTGGAACTGCTAACGCCTTTCTACAATCTGATTGGCGCGCTGCTGCTACCGTTACATTCTCCACGATACAATTGATTTTATACGCGTAACATATCTAACATATTTCTAAGGCCTTTTTTACAAATTAAAAGTGTAAAAGTTATATAGTTTCCTTTTTTTATATTAAAGAACATAATGGATGTGTGTAACAAAATTGAACTAACAAATATCATGTATTTTATAGTGAAAGTTACACAAGAGAAAATAATATATAGCTTTAAAAATTTAACGCAAAAAAATTAATATATGTACACATATTGATAAACTAAAACAATAGAATATATTAATAAAATATTTTCACATAGTTTGTAACTTCGGTATTTATAAATAAAAATTATTTCCGAAACTCATGCTTATAAGATAAAAAGGAAGAATAATGCGCTAGGTAAAAGAGTAGGTTGATAGTAAATTAATAATAATTTAGTACATTTATTCTTGATTTTAGCCAATCTTTTGAATTATTTCATTTCTTTTCTATACCATTGGCATTGCATAATTAATTAATATATTACAATAGTGTATAATTTATTTAAAGTGCTTATTATAAAGTGAAATTTATAAAGTAACTAAAGTAATACTGCTATTACCAATTTTTACTACTTCCTTTTTGGTGTATGAATTGAACCTTGTAATAAAGAAAGAAAAATATATATAGACCTTTTTAGGTAATTTATGATCAAATTAGGAGATAGCAGATGGTTATCCTTAAGAATTAAATTGTTCGCCATTTCAAATATATGTATGATTCTTTGCAAAATAATTAATCTACATTAAGAATATTGAGTAACGATTGTTTCACATAATCAATTTTTTATATTTTGTGTTCTAAATTTTAAACTGCCTTTTCGAAGCAAATAGAAACGTGTACGTCTTTTATTCAATACATATATAAATATATACATGTTCAAAATGAAAAATACGGTGAAGAAACAATACAATAAGTATTCTAAGAGCATTATAGTTATAATTTATGGAGAAACATTTAAACAAAATATATTTCATTAAATACAATACAAAATACATAAAATCTTTCTTCTATCAATCATTATTTAAACATTATATATTAATATAAAAAATGCTTTTTGTTAGATTATTACATTATATAAAATATAATTATTATTATTAAATATAATTGTGTTATTTTAATATATATATATATACATATCATATATTATATATTAACATAACACAATTTAAGAATGAAATGTTTAATTTCAAATATATTATCAAGTTGAAAGATCATTCATTTATAAAAATAATATAAAATAACAGCTTATAAAATTATTGTATTTCCGAACCAATGAGAACGCTGCCCGTCAGCGATTGGTCAATTTCTGTTGCTACGGACCCTATATAAATGATGCTCTTGTAGTCCTCTGCGTATTCGTTTACATTCTTCGAGTAACGAAATAAGGGAAGAGAACAATTCTTGATGTTAGTAGAAAGTGTTTTGGATGTTTTTTGCGCGATGAAAGATGGAAGACCAAAAGATGCAGTTTCGTCACATTATGTTTCGCTGCTTTAAAAAAGACAGTACGCCTAAAAACACTGCAAAAGAGATTTGTGATGTTTATGGTGATCGATCTATAACTGTTCAAACAGTCCGGAGTTGGTTTAGGAGGTTTAGAGCCGGAAATTTTAATTTGAAAGATGAAGACCGCAGCGGTCGTCCATCCACCACTGATATTGACCTTATCAAGACCTATCTCGATGAAAACCCAAAGTCTAGTGTTCGTAAGATAGCAGATGCTTTAAACATTCCGCGAACAACTATTCACGAACATTTAACAAAGCTTGGGTACGTTAATCGCTACGACGCGTGGGTCCCTCATCAACAGACGGAGAGTAATTTCCTGATTCGAATTTCGATATGCAATTTGCTAATTCAACGCAATAAAAGAGAGCCATTTTTAGAAAAGTTAATTACTGGAGATGAAAGTTGGATTCTCTATGACAACACTGCGCGCAAGCGATCTCGATCGAGTCGAGATAAATGTCCTCCAACGGTAGCAAAACCTAAACTTCACCCGAAGAAGGTGCTGCTTTCAATTTGGTGGGACTGGAAGGGTATCCTCTACTACGAATTACTTCCGGAAGGGCAAACGATCAACAGCGAAAAATATTGCACCCAACTCGAAAAACTTAAGGAAGCTATTATCACGAAACGTTCTGCAGTGATGAACAGACGTGGCGTCGTGTTCCACCACGATAACACTAGGCCACACGTTTCTTTAGCGGTGCGAACAAAACTTCTAGAGTTTGATTGGGATGTTTTACCACATCCTCCATACTCTCCAGACCTTGCACCATCGCAGTATTATTTGTTCCTCCCCCTAAAGGATTTTCTTCGTGATAGAAAATACAAATCAGTAAACGAAGTGAAAAACGGCCTTGAAGAATATTTTAAAAGTAAGCCAAGAGAATTTTGGAAAAATGGCATTATGAGGCTACCGGAGAGATGGCAAAAGGTGGTAGAATATAAAGGATCATACATTATTTAAGAAAGGTACACAGAAGAAAATATATTTTATATTTACCTCCTATTTAAAGAACGAAAAGAACTTTCCGGACAACCTAATAACTGTTCTATTCAATCGTTTGTCTTCATTTTAGTATAAATCTAAAATGTCCAGTTGTGAGAAAGGAGGGAAAACAAAGGCGAAGGGAAATTCATTTCGTTCGTTCAAAGCGGAACTCAAATTTCCTGTTAGTCGTATCCATAGACTTCTGAGGAAAGGTAATTACGCCGAACGCATGGAGTCTGATCCTCTTGCCTACCTGACTGCAGTTATGGAATATTTGGCTGCTGAAGTTCTGGAATTGACTGGAAATGCAACACGAGACAATGAAAAATCCAGAATCATACCCAGACACGTTCAACTCGCCATCCGTAATGACGAGGAATTGAACAAATTACTATTTGGAATCACCATCAATCAAGGGGGTGTTTTGCCAAACATTCAAACGGCACTTTTGCCAAGAAAAATGGAAAAGAAGGCATAAACAACAATGTATCCACGAAATGGCCCTTTTAAGGGCCACGAATTGTCTTCAAGACGTGAAGGCTCTTCTCGGATTTTGCTTTGTCCTTTTAACCCTTCGGATTTACACAATTGCCAGGATAATTGTTATGTCGCGTTATCATCATACGAAACGACACGTAAAGTGTCTTAGGTCGTACTAACTCGTCGTTGTACGGTCAAACATTCACTATTGTATAACACCGAAGTTGTTGGATCGATTAAATATATAGTAACCTGTTAACCGCAGCGTTATTTCAATTAATCACCCTTATTATCCCACAAGAAATAAGGGATCATACGATTCGTGGCGTCGATTAGTCTATCGTA
Organism: Bombus pyrosoma; assembly: GCF_014825855.1. NCBI lineage: Eukaryota > Metazoa > Arthropoda > Insecta > Hymenoptera > Apidae > Bombus > Bombus pyrosoma. The sequence goes on along the minus strand of NC_057776.1, from coordinate 19,244,768 downwards.
ACGGGAATTTACGACTCTCGTTGGCGCGCTTCTACGAGATCGCGTCTCCCCGCGAACGTGCGAAAATTCAATAATCATCGGCGACCTATGTTACTAAATTTTATAAAATGATTAAAATAAGAAATTTCATGAAAAATTTTCAAATTTATTAGAGTCAAAATATTTGGAAATTTTTCCGTAGCTATTATTTTAGGATATCCTATATATATATGTCGGAGAAGCGCTGGGATCAGGGTTGTGGGCGTTTAATGAATCTTCACGATGGTTGGCCATTGATGCGGTACGACACCGGTGAAGTTTATTGTTGCGATAAAGGTGGTACAATCTTAGTGGCTTATCACGGTGATTGAGCGCTCGCGAAGTTAGTGACAGTGAACCCAGGTCCGATGACGAATACGCGGTCAACGGGATAATAGATGTATGTTCTCACAAACTCCGAATTCGCCGAGACGTTATACTTTCTTGCTGACGAGGCCGCACACGAGAGAGTGAGAGTTCGTCACGACGATGC